>NC_135757.1:16027500-16330000 GCF_041903045.1 Epinephelus lanceolatus | reverse complement strand
GACTGAAATTACAGTTTCTACTGAGAAATGACAATATGTTACTGTAAAAAAAATATCCAGTTGCAATACTTTTTGAATATACCCGTGCGCAGTGTTTTTTTTGTGGGCAGGCATACTATTGTAAATTGATTTACGGTAGACAAGAATTACAATTGTGACCAAGTATTTCCCCACAATGCTTTGCTATTTACACTAACATATTGTATGTACTGTTCACAGTATCTTATTGTAATATTACATTAAAATACTGTTCAGATTACAAAATTTGGTTACAGTGCATATTTAGTTTAGATACTGCAAAGTAGGCCTTTTTCTGAAAGTAGCATTTTCTGATTAAGAACATGTGGGATATGATGATATTATTCGGGTTTTAGGAGCATTCTTTGGACACGTGTACAGTGCATTTGGAATATGCAACTCAGTTGGACTTCTTGCAGTTCGTTAGACAGCGTGTCTTGCCTGTTTATAGTCAGCTCTGTTTGTTGTCATGGATAAGTTGTACACAAACCAAGGCTGTGGTTGAGATGCATGGCTAAAAAAAAAGTCCACATTTCTGGTCTGAGTAGAAACACACCTTCTTTTAAACATTATGAAAAACTTGGATACCAAAAGAATTTTGGAAATGCGGAAATATTGCAACTCCGACCTTTTCGAGAATGTGGTTGAGGTAATGAAAGAGGGAGGTTGTGTTTACTCGCTCCACAATTTCCACTTCCACTGTACACAAGAAGTATAAAAATTTGAAGAGACGATTGGTGTTTGTCTTAAACTCTCTCTTTGTCTTCTTTCCCTCCAACCCCCCTGTTTTGTTCCCAGCCTTTACTTTGTTCCAGTTAGTAGCTGTGGGCTCGGCCAGTTTCTTCGCAGCAGCATTACTGTCAGCACTGGCCTACACCTATTGCCACCAGCTGAACCGACCATCAGCAGAGTCTGCGGTCATCCACCCCAGCACACCCAACCACCTCACCTACAACAAGCAGGGCAACGCCACGCCAAAGAATGAGAAATACATCCCCATGGAATTTAAGGTGGGCTGGTTCAATTGTGTCATGACTCTCCTGTCACATTCATTAGACTGTTACGGAAGAATCCATTTTGGAAAGGTGATTTTTTTTTTGTGCCTTTATCTAAGGACCCAAACTGTCTTTATGTCTCCACACTACAGACTCTAAACAAGAACAATCTCCACGTGAACGACGAGACGTGCAACCACTTCCCCTCCCCGCTGCCCTCCAGCAACATGTTCACCACCACCTACTACCCACCCAGCCTGAGCAAGTACGACTTCCATCCAGACTCCCCCTGCAGGACCTACATGCACAGCTGAGAGGAGGCCAGGCTCTGAAAACAAACCAGCCCTCTTCACTCACCCAAACACCACCCTGAAGTGTTTCCTCATTCAAAGAATACACCAAGATTTTTGATCCTGTTACTCCAGAAGTAAACACTGAAATTGCTCTCATGTTCCTCACAAATTTTTGGATCTGTTAATGAGATCTTAAAGTCTTGCTTCACCCAAATTACACTTATTTTTTGTGGTATCTTGCCATGCAGATGGTTTTGGTTTGATTTGCCCAGGTGCTACAGTACCAGAATTTCGTTTCTTGCACCGACATCAACTAAAAATTACATTTTAAAACAATTTATCATCTTTTCCAGAAACATTGTTTTCTTTCCATCATGCACAGTTGCTACATTACGTGCAGTTTTTCGTTTGTGAGTCACGACAGCAGAGAAGTTTAAAGCGGGAATGCAGGACTATTACATATAAATAACGTCTGTTTCACACACAGTGCTCATCAAGCCTATGCCGTCTGGTAAAGCTCTCTGTATTATTCACTATAGCAGAGCTGTGGTGTCTGTGGCAACTTTGCCACACTGGCGCACTGGGAGTAATGTGTTTCATAACTCCATACCAGCAGGCGGCGGTAGTCTGTATTTGTGATTAAAAAAAGGGAAACCAGAGGACCGACGGGACAGATTAAAGATGCTAATTAGCCAGCTAGCACATTAACAACACAACACATTGTTAAAAGAACAAATGATATTTACTGTGCACTCGCAAACATAAATACAAACAAATACATAGCCTACTGGCTAAAAAAAAATATCTTACCTGATATAAAAAGTTTGTGTTAATCTCACGCCCTCTTGACTGAGGCTGTCTGTTTGCTGTCCTCACTTCCGTTCTGCAGGACACAACAAAATAACTAGGGCAACAGATGCTCACCGTTGCGCTGACATTGACCAACGGCTAGCCATCAGCGTGGTGTTTCGGGGCCCTCAAAAATACCAAGTTTAGTACCCAACTGGGAGGGGGAGAGTCCATAGCAACAGAGCAGCAGCTAGAATTGTGGCAGAAAATCCTAAGAAGTGCCCAGGAAAAGTTTCTGGAGTGGGTGCTCCCATTAAAAAAAACCTTGATGTTCAGAGAATGGACTAAAGTTAAAAAAAAAGAAAGAAAGTGATCGCGGGAGCTCATCTGCAGGCAAACGTCATAAGCGCGTCAATAGTGTTTGTGTAATTACTGTTACTTCTGGAGGGGGGAGACAAAAGTTAGACTTGGGTACACACCGAAACACTCTTGAATTTATCATTGCATTAAATCTTATCCAGTAGCATTAATGTGACTTTGGGTGTCCTTTTAGTTGTTTAGTAACAAGGAGCTGAGTGTAGCCACTGTCCTTGTTTCAAATTTCAGGATGCATCTGTGTGCCACAACCAACACAAAAGGTATGCAGCAGCTTTTACCTCCCCATGTTTTCATCTGTTCTCTAAATGAAACCAGCACCTACAGTTCAGGTGCCCCCCCCTCCTTCTTACGTCACCCACCCTGAGGTGCTCTGTTTGTGCTCAGGGCAGTTTGAGAGCAGGGTAGGACCCAGAGCTCCAGGCCTTCTGGTAGACTTCCTGGACAATGTGCGTACCTGGATTTCCACTGGACTGAGAGGAGACTCATCTGCTGGTTGTTATTTGGGGGATTTTCCTTTTCCTCATTTTCAGCAGGTGTGTTCGGAGGACTCAGTGACACTGTAAGATATTGTAGCTTGGACACTTAAGTGTGGGTTTGCCTCAGAAAAGACAGTGATGTGAATGAAGTGAAGAAACAAACAGAGACTTACAGACTTCTGAATTATTTGCTTTAATTTTAATGTTTAGCAGAAACCACAACAACACTGAAGAGGACATTTCACACCTCACTACGTACTGTACTGTGTTAAAAAAATGAACGTCTGTTGACTTCTCTGACAGCAGATTATATGAGTTATTTTAGGTGTATTCACAGATGTCACTGTTTGTTTTTGTATCTGTATCTGCTGAGAAAAAATGATTTAATTTTGCGAACATGTGGGTTATTTTTTTGTCAGTCACACTCATATTTTCTGGATGTTAATGCATTGAAGGAATACTTCACCAGCAGAATGGCTGTTTGTTAATCAATTTCTCGACACGAGTTACAGTGCCCTCCAAAAGTATTGGAACAGTGAGTCCAATTCGTTTACTTTTGTTGTAGACTGAAAACATTTGGGTTTGACATCAAAAGATGAATATGAGACAAGAGATCAACATTTCAGCTTTTATTTCCAGGTATTTACATCTGGATCTGATACACAACTTAGAAGATAGCATTATTTGTAATGGAACACAAAATTTTTAGGTGAGCAAAAGTATTGGAACATATAAACTTAAAATAGATTAAAGTGAATGAGACTTAATATTTAGTTGCAAATCCTTTGCTTTCAATAACTGCATCAAGCCTGTGACCCATTGACATCACCAAACTTTTGCATTCTTCTTTTGTGATGCTTTTCCAGGCTTTCACCACAGTCTCTTTCAGTTGTTGTTTGTTTTGGGGGGGTTACTCCCTTCAGTCTCCTCTTCAGCAGGTAAAATGCATGCTCTATTGGGTTTAAGTCTGGAGACTGACTTGGCCAGTCTAAAACCTTCCACTTCTTGCCCCTGATGAACTCCTTTGTTGTTTTGGCAGTGTGTTTTGGGTCGTTATCTTGCTGCATGATGAAGGATCTCCCAATCAGTTTGGTTGCATCTTTCTTTAAATTAGCAGACAAAATGTTTCTGTAGACTTCTGAGTTGATTTTGCTGCTGCCATCATGTGTTACATCATCAATGAAGATGAAAGAGCCCGTCCCAGAAGAAGCCATGCAAGCCCAAGCCATGACATTCGCTCCACCGTGTTTCACAGATGAGCTTGTATGTTTGGGATCATGAGCAGATCCTTTCTTTCTCCAAACTTTTGCCTTTCCATCACTTTGGAAAAAGTTAATCTTTGTCTCATCAGTCCATAAAACTTTTTCCCAGAATTTTTGAGGCTCATCTCTGTACCTTTTGGCAAATTCCAGCCTGGCCTTCCTATTCTTCTTGCTAATGAGTGGTTTGCATCATCTGGTGTAGCCTCTGTACTTTTGTTCATGAAGTCTTCTGCGAACAGTAGATTGTGATACCTTCACTCCTGCCCTCTGGAGGTTGTTGCTGATGTCACTAACAGTTGTTTTAGGGTCTGTCTTTACAGCTCTCACAATGTTTCTGTCATCAACTGCTGATGTTTTCCTTGGTCTACCTGTTCGACGTCTGTTGCTTAGTACACCAGTGGTTTCTTTCTTCTTCAGGACATTCCAAATGGTTGTACTGGCTATGGGCAATGTTTGTGCAATGGCTCTGATTGATTGTCCATCTTCTCTCAGATTCACAATTGCTTCTTTTTCACCCATAGACAGCTCTCTGGTTTTCATGTTGGTTCCACCTCTAAATACAGTCTGCACAGGCAAAAACTATCGTACCCAATCTGAAACTGAGCTCAGACATCCAGTGCTATTTATTGTATGAATAATCAATGTAATTGGGAGACACCTGGGCAACAAAACACACCTGTCAGGCACATATTCCAATACTTTTGCTCTCATGAAAAATGGGTGGGTTCAAACAAAAGGTGCTATCTTCTAAGTTGTGTATCAGATCCAGATGTAAATACCTGGAAATGAAAGCTGAAATGTTGATCTCTTGTCCCATATTCATCTTTTGATGTCAAACCCATATATTTTCAGTCTACAACAAAAATAAAGGAATTGGCCTCACTGTTCCAATACTTTTGGAGGGCACTGTACATTGAATTTGCGAACATTTGTTTCTCGCGTGGCACCACGTTGACAGGAGAATCCAAAAAGGCGAACATTCTTCATTACTCAAAGTGAACAGGGACAACAATTAGCGAAAATTAGCATGTGTTTGGGAAGTACTGAGTATACAACTGGATAAATGAGGCTTGGATTATACTGTTAGAGATGTGTGACAGTTTGTAAATTGATGTTTTTAATATAGTTTTGCTGTTGTCAAACGTGGACCCCAATGACTTCATGAAGAATGTTCGCCTTTTTTTGGATTCTTTGTTCACCATGAAGGCATGCAAGAAAAACAAAGTTTTCTGTAAGAATTTGAGGTAACACGCAATGAGTAATTGATACACAAGCGATCACTTTGCGGGTGAAGTATCCCTTTAAGGTTATTGTTCAAAGATCACCAAATATAATGCAGCTGTACCTGTATTTTACAGAGCCTCTCACCAGAGCATGAACACACCATAAATCAGCCACAAACTTTTCAACTGCAGTGCCATGCATCACGAAGGTAACTCAACTTTACTTGCTCAAGCAGGTCTCAAGTCCCTATATTTTGTTTTATAGTGTACTGAAATGAATGGGAAACAATGGCTGCTCAAAGGCAGGGAAAACAAGGCAGGAAAAGCTTTTGTATGTAGAAAATGTTCTGCATTAATGTAATAAGTTATAACTGAGGTTTTATTAGATGAAAATATGACAAACACTGTTTTTTTGACAAGTAAGAAAAGCATGGAGGACTATAACTGTTTTTTTTTTACATTTCTGAATACAACTACTAATGTGTAAAATTTTGCAAGAACAAAAACACAACAAATTTGACCTTTTACATTCTTCTGTATCTGCATGGATTTCCTCCAGGTGCTTCAGTTTTCTCCCACAGTCCAGAAACATGCAGGTTCAGTGAACTAGCCACACTAAATTGCCCATAGATTTGAAAGTGAGTGTGAATGGCTGCCTGTCTATATGTGTTGTGTACAAGGTGACATTACTGGTGCTTGTATAAATATGTTTTTCATATTTCTGTCGTTTATGGAGGCATTATGCGTGCAAGTATTTTACATGCCCCCTGCAATTCAAATTTTAGGATCACCTTCTTTTAGTGGTCAGTAATTTCAGAATAATTTAAAAAAAATATCCTGGATAAAACATTGTAGTTTGGTACAAGTTATAGGGGAATGTCCTTGATTAAAACATTTTCCATTTTCCAGAATGATATAGTTCTTTACAGGATACGTCTTGGACATTATTCTGAAATTACATATTGAAGTAAATAAAATATTTTCACAAGCTCATTGAGATAGCTCCAAAATAGTGGGCTATTAAAACAGGACAGTATTGCTAATATTTAAGTTACTCCGTGCTGTAAAATGTATATTGCATATCTTCTCTTTATAAAATTGTAAATACCAAGAAATGAATCCAGGTGTTTCTCACCATCTGCAGTGTTATGTAGCATGAAACAAACAGCCCTGGTAATATGTGTTCACGTTTGGGTGCTCGACTGCATGCACTGACACTCTTATGCGAATACACAGTACATGTTTATGTAAAGTGTACACACGTGTTCGTATGTGTTTGGCCCAGACAATGAAATATTAATTTTTAAAGGGGCACCCTCAGCCTGTGCTGTGGCAAAAAAAAGTTGTGTTTTGTATTTAAATATCTTCAAACGGGCCCCTAAATGGATTTGTTTTGCTCCCAAGAGACACTTCTGCTGTTATAATATGATGTGAATTTGACTAAACACTGCCTTTTGGACACTGTGAACTTTTGGTACTCTATATTTTTGTATAATGTACACTGTAAAAAAAAAAACAAAAGATGAATAAATCAATTCTTTGTGTCAATATTTTGATTATCCATGCTATAAACTTAATGAAAAAAATTACAAATGCCCTTTCTTTCCACTAAAATTAGCAAGTATATGCAGGTTTTTAAATGATCAGTGTTTAGGATGTAGGGGGATATACTGGCAGAAAAGCCATATGATATAATAAGCATGTTTTTTTCATGTTTCGAATATCTTCAAATAAACTGTTTATTTCTATGTAGGGAGCACGTCCTTGTCGACTGCCATGTTTTTCAGCAGCCCCGAACAGACAAATCAAACACTGGCTCTAGACAAGGCCTTCACATTTTCGCATTGGCCACAATAGTTAGCAGCCCCTCTGTGATGAGAGTGCCGAAAAACACTGATTTTTTTTTAATGCAAAACTGCTTTATTAAGTGTTTTTACTGCATGGTTTAAATCACTATGTCAGTTTGTTTTGGAGACAAAGAGACATCTGCAGATAATCTGACTCCCAGTAAAAACCTCCCGAACAATCAATTCTGACTGAATTCTTACCTGGAGAAGTTTCAGCTGGTTACAATCTGCCATCCTCACCACTAAATACTTCCAGATCACCCTAAATCTTAAACACTGAACTTTTAAACCCCGCTAAAAGTAGGTAGCAGATGCCTTTCTTATTTCCAGTTGACGAATGTGTGCCAGAAAACAGGTTAACAATAAGAAATTAGCAATAGAAAGCAACATGGAGGCCAGTGAGAATATTACAGTGGCTTTTTTTATGTACCTGTACAATACAATGATAAGGTGTGTCGTTGCGTGCTGATGCAGATTATAACCTCTTCTACTAAATATACAAAAGCCAGATGTTAGTGGGTGTCAGTTTTTTTCACACCACAAGCAGTCACTAGCTTTTTAAGATAAGCTTTTCATACATATATATATTGGTATTCCTAATCACAAGTATTGGAACACATGCACATTAGCTTTAACTATCTTAATCTTTGCACCAGAGAACTTTGGTTGTAGATAACTTAAAGCGTATCAAAGCATAATCAGTTATACTAAAAGTAGGGGAAGTTTCAGTATCTCTGACAGCACTTTCCAACAGGGTAAAAGTATTCACAGTTGAGAAGCGACAAACCAACAACATGGGCACGGAGATGTTTCTTTGTCAGTAGCTTTTTGTCAAGTCAGATGTTGTTTAAGGTGTTTTTTTTCTGTCTTTCACAGTAAGTGGTTTGACTGATGCACGAGCAGGAAGACAAGGGTTACAAGGTGCTCTTTTTAGTGACTTAGCTCCCTCAGCTTCCCTTATGTCTTTAATAATTGAGAAGAGAGAAGACAGACATGCAGGTAAGTCACGTCCACCATTTTGTCCTCTATACCATGGTGATTATGTTTCTATTTTTCATGTGGTCAAGAAGACACTGATGAATAATAGAAGCACCTGGTGGATGGAAGGGCAGTTTGAGTAGATGCAACCAGAGAAACACAGTTACCTGTTATTTATTTAGTCATATAAATTAGTTAATTAGTTGTTTGGCTGGGATTGGAAGAAACAATGTGTAAAGCAACAACAAAGACGCTCATTTATCTTTTAAAATGGCACACAAGCAAACAGATATCCACCCTACCTTTTGCAAATCCATAGTCACTATACTGTAAATAGACACAGGGGGCCCATTTGGTACATTAGGATGAATGCCCACACATTCTCCACTTTGCTGTTCTTGGCCCCATAACCCATACAGGCACGCATGGAGCTGACATAGACATATATGCTGTGTTATAGATGTCTTCATACTGTATGGATGATTTCTGCAGGAGGTAATACAGTTTCTTACTGCCAGTTAAAGGCATTTCCACCTTAAACTGATGCAGAAAAGGTACTAATTAGTGTATGAAAATTAACCAGGATGCAGGAATGTAGGTGTTTGATGCTCAAAATCTTCTGAGGGAGAACCCCCAACCCCACTGTTTTATGTGTTCCTCCCAAACACTGCAACATAACCTACGCCCCTGGGCACTGTTGGGCTCAGTTCTTGGAAATCCTGCTTTCCGTGGTTGGGGCTGTAATCCTGTTTGTGTTTCTGTTTGACATTGGGCAGGTGGTTTAGCAGTGCAGCCCAATCCCGACACTAACAGCCACATTTCTCACTCCAAAAAAACCCAACAGTGTCTACCCATCTACTGCCAAATATTTCAAGCCACTTAGTTCTCACATCATTGCTCTGAACAGACTGCACTCCAGTGTTTATTGTTCATAGCCCAGTGAGCAGCACCGCTCTGCTATCTGAGAGTTTAATCTGCTGGTAAAACCACTGGGTCACCCATGCACTATATTTATTTATTTATTTATTTATTTATTCAACTGAATGTCTTTTTTCCCTTCCATTTAGCAACCGGGGGAATAAATAGAGCAAAAGCCCATAAATATTACACATAACACAGAAGATGCATTCAAGAAAATCCCCCAACAAAGTCTGCTCCCCTTCAAATTTGATGCCTGGAGTTTTGGGGAGTGTTTCCCATGGGTGAAAGAAGTATTCAGATCCTCTACTTAAGCAAAAGTTCTAATTCCACACAGTGAAAACACTCCACTCTAAGTAAAAGTCCTGTATTCAGAACTTTACTGTACTTATATTATGAAAAAAGTATTAATTTTGCAGTAAAATGCTCCCTTTCAGTGTTTTACCATCATACCTGATGTTTTTGGATTCATATTACTGCTGCATTAATGTGTACGTTGCATTTTAGTGCTGCAGATGCTTAAGGTTGTGCTAATTTTAACTCCTTTATATACTGATGGGTAGTGTAGCGTGGCTGTCCTGTGAGAACCACGAATCTCTAAAAGGTCAGCTTTTCATGGTGTCAGAAAAACAGCCCTGTTTTCAGTTTTGTGATGACGCTTTCTCCAGAAGATCCCAGAGGGTTTTTAAAGAGTTTATTTAGCTTGAAAGAATTAGGTGAATTTTCTCAACACAAAAAGAAACAGTTTATCACAAACATTCAAAATCAATACATCTGGAGATACTTGGTTTCCACTGGACAGGAAGGGGATAAGAAGTCACTAAAGCTGTCAGACAAATGTAGTGCAGTAAAAAGTACAAAATTAACAATTTATTTAAAAGTTGTATTTAATAGAAATACCTACATGCAAGTACCTCGAATTTACATTTTAGGAAATGCGTCACATTTCACCACTAGCGTTTCCAAACCTAATTCCTAATTCCTAATTTTTAAAGGGAAAATTCACCCCCAAATCAAAAACACATATTTTTCCTCTTACCTGTAGTGCTATTTATCAATCTAGATTGTTTTGGTGTGAGTTGTAGAGTGTTGGAGATATCGGCAATAGAGATGTCTGCCTTCTCTCCAATATAATAGAACTAATGCCCTAATGGTTGTGAGCATTTTCATGTGGGAACTATTTTTTTTCTACTAAACTACACCCACTGACGAATCACTGCGCAGAAGGAAGTGTGCATCTACTTTCTATTCTAACTTACAGTTCAATATACTGTGAACACAACTGAGCTAGCTTACGTGTTTACATCTTGGACTGTGCACAAGCCTCTTGTCCATGAGTAGATGCACACTTCCTTCTGCTCGATGATACTGTTGGCGAGTGTACTTTGGTAGAAAGAAAATAGTTCCTACATGAAAGTGTGCACAACAAGACAACAAGGTGTGTGGATTCTCGAGTAATTGGGTCATGATTTGTGCAAAGAGTCATTGCTGTTGACTTTTTCAAGGGTATTTTTTGGTGTTTGAGTGCCATCTTGTTCAATTACATTGAAGAGAAGGCAGACAACTATGACTTTGGACTGAACTGTCCCTTTAACCTCTACCTAAACATAATGCTGTGCCATAATACATAACCATTTCTACAGTTAAACTACTAGGACAATAGTTTTTTGCTCCAGTTTGATGACAGTAAATGTATTTCATAAAGGAGCCAGTTGTAGTGGACCGACTGACCTACCCTGCTCCTGACATGGCTAAAAAGAGAGAAAAACAACTTAATCCTTCCTTCTTTAAACTTAGCTAATCCACTACATCCACCCTTAGAAGATTTGCCTGATCAAAGTGTCTCTGAATACATGAAGACATAAGTCCATGAACCAAAGTAGGGGCTTTTCATTTGTTCGATGAATGATGTATAAAAGTGCTCAGAGACATATAGAGCTGTTACCACGACATTTGTAGCTTCTGGGATGATATCACGCTTCTTCTATATAAACCACAAATAAAGTTTCTGCCTACTTTTCTTATCCGTGCCACTGGACCATGAGGATGTCTAAACTGGGATTCATTCAGAGTCAGGCAACAAAGTGGTTTGCATGTGGGCCATTCCTTCACATACACAAGTTCAACAGGAGAAGATGGCTATTTAAAGCATTAGATATTTTAAAGGTTGTCCATCTCACTGCTTTGGTCGACCAGGTGAGTGCAGAGACACTCAGGTACAGTAACTTGCAGAAAAAGCAGATGAGAAGCACTCAGTAGTGAAGATGGATGGAGGAACTTGCCAGATCAACGGCAAAGTGTTCTCGGTTATTCTTGTCCACCGGAAGTTTCGAAATAGAAAAGTCAGAGCTACAAATTGCTCAAATGTAAAAAAAATAAAAATGTGTCTGTAGCTAAATTCCTGCAGGGCTTCTTGACACGAAAGAAATGTTCTGTACCACAAAAAATGTCCTGATAATGTGAGCAAGGTTGATGGCTTACACTTCCATAAGACAAACAATAGATAGTGGGCTTTCAAGTTCTGCATAAGTTAGTGTGCCCTAATTCAGAGAAAGGACCTTTATGAAGCCCATGAAGGAACAACATCTCCCTCTATACCTGCAACAGTGAAAACACACCTCGTCCTGCAATGTGCAAAGGGCAGTGACATTCTCAGCTGCTTTTATTGTTGCTTTTATTTTGATAATGCTGCCATCTGCTGGGCAAAGGGAGAGACAGCTTGGAGTTTACTGAGACTGTCCTCTGTTACTGACATGAATATTAGCAACTAAAATAAAGCCACCTTAAATGCTCCTAAGATCTAAAGGAAGGTTTTGCACAGTCCACTGTCCACAGCACAATCTGCATGTAAGTACCATCAGACAGAAACTTCACCAGTGATCTCAATACAGAGAAAAAAAGTGCTGGAAGTTTTGGAACAAAGTTGTGGGGACTGATAGAACAACAGCTGAATTATTTGGCCACACTCACCAACAGTGTGTCTAGGGAAAAATAGGATTTGAATAAAAGAACTTCTTGGCAGCCATTGAGCATGGGGATTCATCTATTATACTTTGTGTGTCCGCCAGTGGTCCAGGAATAACTGTGCATGTGTTAAGGGAAGAATATATTCTGATAAGAATGCTGGTGAGGGTAAAACATCAGCTAAATGTTTGCTACAACAAGACAAAACTTAACTAAAAATAAATCATGGACTACATAAACTAATTAAAGAGTACAGAGTACAGTTTTTTAGATAACCTGCGGTGAGAGCTCAAAACATGCATGACCTAATTGCCTACTTCTGAACTAGCAGCATTCAGAGTGGAAGAGAGGCAGGGAAGCATAATGCAACTGTAAGCCTGCTTCAAGAAGCTGACTCCTGAAATTAGTGATATTTTTTGTTTCAGGTGAGCTGTTTTCGGGGGCTGGGGTACTTGGAGGTGTCCCTTGACAGCTTCTGTAATATTCAATTATTTAAATTAGGCACCTAATGAGTAATAGTGGATTAAGATTTGCATATATGCATAATTCTATTTCCTGCAAGAGTTGTCTTTTCACTTGGACCAGTAGTTCCTAACCTGCAGGCACGAATGGATTACTGAATGGGCCTACCAGGCATAGGCTCTGGGGCTCAAAGTGGCAAATCCCCCATGTCCTTTGCTTGCAAAATGTTTCTCAAATGAACATGTACCCACCTTAAAGAGACACAAATTGCCCGCAAAGAGATGCAAAGCAAATGCAAAGAGACACAAAATAAACTACAAACAGGGGCAAAATAACCACAGAGACACGAAATGGTCAAAAGAGACACAATATTACCTCAAAGAGAAACAAAATGACCTTAAAGAGACACTAAGTAACTACAAAAAAGGGGCAAAACAAACACAGAGACACAAGACGACAGATACAGTCACATAATGACCTCAGAGACACAAAATGAGGCATAAAACGATTACAAAGAGATGCAAACAACAACAAAAAAGCCTGTAGGCCCTTTTACACTGCCTCTTCAAGACAGGAATTTCTTGCCCTTATTCCACCTCACCCTTCTGTATAAAGGGCACAATCGCAGACTTGTCTCGTCTTTAAGCCAACATCAGAGTTAGTAACAGCCCTAAAACAGGATGCCAGGATGGGATCATGGGCGGCACGGGTGTGACATTTTGATGACATGTTATATGCATGACCCATCGTGGGAGTAGCTGGTAGCAATTAGCAGCTAACTCAAGGAACAGCAGCTGAAAATGTCCACAAATTGGGAAACAGTGAGGTCCACGAGCTCCTTACTCTCTGAGTGATGAGATCAACCGCCATATAACAGGAATGAGTAATTGTTATTGCCATGTTATGCCATTGTTTTTGTTTATAAAGAACTGCCAAGCATATGTCATATGTCACACTCGATGCTGACGTTGTTGTCTCACTTGTTATGCCCGTCACGCTTCTTTTGCCTCTGTGATGCCAGCATGCTATTTAAAATCACACACAGGGGTCGAATGATGCTGCCATTGTGTGGTTCTGTGTATAAGTCGTAGCAGCCCAATAGCGTGACCTCTGTGTAAAAAATGCTAGTGTGTCTTGCCCCTATGTAAGAGAGGTGGTGGGGCCTTTTACATATCTGTGCCCAGGGTCCCATTGTGTCATTGTACCCCCATGTCTGCGGGTTAGGGGTTTGGGAGACAAATAACTTATAAGGGGATGCAGGACAATGCAGCACAACAGAACACAACAGGAACAGACAACATATGAATATAAAAAGCTACCTTACTCTAATATTTGCTTTTTTGGTAAATTACAGGTTAATATTGCCTCTAAGATACCTACATTTCTATTTAGTTGAATTAACCTTTGACAGTGGGCTGCTTCATTTTAAGAGGTCTCAAGCCAAAAAGTTTGGGAGCCAGTGACCATCAACAGCAAAACATCTGTGTTAGACAGACTTGAACCATTGCTCTATATTACAGGTTAGCAATGTCTGTATTCTTATAATAAAAGTAGCTTAAATGTGTATCTTTAATCACTCCATGTTGGTGGTTTCAGTCTAAAATAGTTCCTCTTAGAGTCTAAAATAGTTACCTTGTTCCTCTTTAAGACAGTTATCCTACTCCTCGGGCTAATTTAAGGTCCCCCCCCCCCCCCCCCCCCCTTGTTTCTAAAATAGTTCCGTCCATCATCTGGTTTTGAGTGGCTCGAGCGGCAGCAGTGTGCATGATCAACCTCCCGGCACGCGCCAGCAGGAGCCAGCGGAACACCTGTCTCGTGAGGTGGACAGTTGAGGAAGCAGCAGCTCGCGAGCGCTCATGTTCTGCTGTGTGGTGTGAAGCTGGAGCACGCAGCCCGGAACCCGCCACCCCACCGCTGGACTGGACCGGAGCAGCCAGCCCTCTGGACCGATGTCCTGGCCGAAATGTCCCGACACATCTACATACGGAACAAGATTGGCGAGGGCATCCAAGCGCCCATCTTTCAGGTAGGTCATCTCCTGCTAGCTAAGCTTCTATGCTAATTACAAAATATGAGAGTTTACCTGCTTAGCGGCAGAAAATAAACACAAGAACACACTACATTTAATGAACACTGTTTATCCCGTGTATTAACACACTTTACCTGTTACAGTTATTAAGTTTTTAGATAGAAGTAGTACATTTTTAAATTTCAACACCGTGTACAAAAAAGTTATTAACTAGAAACGACGCCATGACTCCCTGTGACAACTTGCCCTGACCGTTAGCTCGGGTCTCAGTTGGTTCATAGACTTTGTGTTTGGCTAAAGTGCCTCAGTATGTCAGAGTCTCAGTATTTAACTGGTCTTTTAACTTTTACTTTACCTTTATTTAACCAGTAAGTCCCTTACAGGAGAGACCTGGCCAAGGTAGCAGCCATTAAAACACATTAAGATGCAACAAATACAGTTTATAATACAAAAATCCACAATAAAACAACAACAATTCAAACATGGTGTCCTCTCAAGAAACACAAGCACATGTCTCTGTCACCACATTCTCTTTGATGCCCTTAAATTCATCAGTGGATATAAGTCTACCTAATTTCAGATCCTTTTGAAGATTGTTCCATGTCCCCCAGATCTCTTTAAACCAGGGTACATTAAAAAGCAACCACTACCAGACTTGACACACAAAAGGGAGCAGAGATAGGCTAAAGTTTACCTAATATTGCTTTATAGATTAAAAAAAATATATATACTGGTGCTGTTGTCTGCGAGTGGTCAATGATGTCCAACCCACCAAATTCCAAAGAATGCAGTGATGAGTAAGGCTTTGCATTTGTAATAAAATGCAGAGATGCATGAATCAAGGCTACGTAAAATGGAGGAGGTTGCATGCATGTACAGTATTTTTTAAATTTTCTCTTGTTTTGTGTTCAATATTTCTTGTTTTGGAGTTGCATATTTGCATTTTGTATTTTTGGTCTATGCGTTCTGTCTGTCTGTCTGTCTTGGCGAGGACACTCTTGTAAAAGCTGCTGAAAAAAAAGTTAGATCAAATCAATAGACTTTTCTCCACATAAAAACAGTAATAAATAAGCATAACTTCTGTTGTTAAATTGGTGTAAATTTTGCATCGTATAGCAGAGAGGCAGAGAGTTACTGTTACTAACTATGTTAGAGGTGTGAGTATTAAGTATTAAAATAATAAAAAATAATAATAATTCAAAAACATCAGAAAGGTAAATTAGTAAAGTACACACTTGAGGAAGTCAATGCTGCCATGACTGGGTGTAGTGCACCTATTTGCCTCAGATATAAATATGTAAATTTGTGTCAAGGATTTCTATGTACAGTTGTTGTAAATGTTTCTGGTACAGTAGTGCATATGGCTCAGAGATCGAAACCCTTTCTAAACTGTTTAATTGTTGTTGTCTAGGGGAGCAAGAGGATAGGGGAGGCATCAGACTTTTATTATTTTGATCTTTTGACATTCAGAAGGCAACTTTAAATTTTCTGCATCTTGTAAAGGTGTCTTTTAAATAATGGAAGTTATTATGATCATAGTTTAAAGTGTTACGGTATTAATTGACTAGATATCTCAAAAGACAGAATCAGTCTTATACTTGAGGACTAAAATGCGCACAGACGTTTGAATTAGTCTGCATTTTCACTTCAGTTACAGTTGGTTAAACAGTTACAGTCTTCTTCCTCAGAAACGGCACCATGGTGGGCTTTAGTGACCAATACCAGCTGTAAAAATTTGACATTTTATTGAAATCAAATGGTGCTAGGTGGACCTCAGTGTGTGCCAAATATACCTGAGTATTTAAACATTGTCTTTATGAGGGCTTAAATGTTGTTTCAAGTGTAGAGTGTCTCACAGCAGATTTTAGCAGAGGTAAAAAAAAGAGATGTGAATGTATGAGCCCCTGCTAGATAACTCATGTTTCTTCAGCTTCATTGATCATTGGAGGCTACAGGCTGGTATTAATAGCAAGGTATTCTTAGACTTCGCCAACTTTATCCTTCATATCTCTTCTTGGCTTTTGGCTGTTGGCTTGAATTGAGAGAGACAGGAGAGAGATGGTGACCCAGATTAATGGCCCTGTTTTATAAATTCAGGGAAGTAGGCTCTGACTTTTTAACAGTGACATTGTCATTAACTCTGGAGACTTGAACAGAAATGGGGCAAATCACTGGCAGATAATTAATTTGGCTCCCCAGAGATGAACTCTGCTGGTTATATTTGGACTTCATATTTGGACTATTTAGAAGGGAACGAGAAAGTCAGGCGGTTTGGAGAAAAGTAAGGAGGCAAAGCAAACATATAATGCGAAAACATCCAGTATAAGCCACGTGTGGTCATGTTACATGTGTCTTGTGACAACTTACAGATGTAACAGGTCATGAAGAAAACCTCAGCGACACATGTAGATAAAAAGGTGTTTCTGCAGGTTGAAATGTTGTTGTTTTTTCCATACAGGTGAATCGAGGGACTTATTCCAGGAGGAGTCGACTCAAGAGGTCTGATGGCAGCACCACCTCCACCAGTTTCATCCTCAGACAGGTACTGAAATCCAAAGAAAGACTGGGATCTAAAATAGAAAGCAGGGACTGTCACTGGTTGTGACATTTGTGGATTGTCAATGGAATTTCTGAGTGTTTATTCCAGTTAAGGAAAGACAGATGATTTTATACATTTATAGCTTCAATTTTAGGATTATTACACATTGATTTTCAACTGAAATGATGACAAGGTTCTTATATTCCTAGGAAAAACAAATTCATGACTTTTATTTCAATGCCATGGTAAAGCTGGGAGACCTGAAACTGTTTCCATGGTTCAGCTGGTAACTTCATTGAGAGGAGTGTACGACCTGCTTAAAAACATGTCATTATTATAAGAGTTTAATGATCAGGCCATGTTACCATAGTAAGTTCATAGACACAGTCACTGACAGTTAACCTTTTGTGCACATTGTTTATGGTTAAAGGCACCCTGTGGAGTTGGTGGCCACTTGCGGCACTGAGCAGCAATGTTTAGATGAGCATAATTCAGAGCTGTATGCATTTTCTATGCGCGTGCATGACTCAAGCACAGAGTGACGTGATGTACACTGCTGGCTGTCGACTGCAGAGGGCAGTAAATTGCTGTCAGTAGAAGGTAGCAAGTGCAAGTAAAGGAGGAGTCAAAGAAGGCTGCAAGCCCAAAGATTTGTCTTACACTGACACATGATTTTTCCTTGATAAGTAGAATTCATTTTACATCAGTGTAGAAAAACATATTGCACATATTTTTCAAATGAAAAACAGGCCCAAAACATATAAAATATGTTGCAGTAGAAGTGAGGTCAAATGCAGATTTGTCTTTTGGTGATCTCTCTGTTTAGATTAGAAAAACATGCTTTTATTATTTCCCTGGCTACTGACGTCACGTACAGTGCTCCAGTGAAGAGACCAAAGAGCGAGACTTTTGCTCTCTGCTTCAGCAAAGTGTAGGCTGTAGTTGGAGTGTGCAATTTTAATAGTGTATGCAATTTAGAGCTGTATTATATAATTTTATTTGTAACATAATAGATATGTATATTGATGTTGACAGGTATTAATGGCCATTTCTTACAGGTTTTTATAAGTAGTATCCAAAGAAGGTGAGTGAAAACCCTCTGGGAAAGGTTTTTGACACGTTTTACTAGATACTAATGGACTTTAATGGGTTCTAGGATGGTTTAGAGCACCATCAAATGGTTGCTGTGGCTTTCTGTTTGATGATGCTTTAATTGTGCTTAATTGCACAAAGGTTTGGAATTTAGTTAGACTCGAATCTGGGTCCCTCTGTTGATTTTGTCACATCTTGTTTCATCATCATCGTTTTCTGCTGTGACATTATGGCTTGAGCTGCTGAGGTCACGTAAGTGTTTTTTCCCCTGGCTACTAATTATATCTAGTATCATTATTTAAGCAACCATCCCTTAAAGTGACATAAGTTATTTATTAATCCTCATTGAGGAATCTTTCCCCTGACATTTGAGAAGCAGTGGGCAGTCTCTAACAACCAACTTCACTTCTGAGACTGGTGCTTTGCTTAAGGGCAACAGCAGGAGTATTCCTGATAACACGAGCTGTCCCTAAGATTTAGCATACAGAAAAGTTAAACATTTACAGCAGGTGTGTGATATAAGCAAACATTACTTTAAAATAAAATGACTGTATTCTGTTTAAGTTAGCCGAAATCATATATTTTCAGAAACAACAACAAACCAGCTATTTGAGATATTAGTGTAAAGTGTAAAGATGACATAGAGTTTAGTCAGTCGTCACATAAATAATCAACAATTTTGATTATCAATGAATACTTTAAAGGTTGATTTCATCTGCAGTCTTTTCTGGGTTTTTCAAAAGAAAAATCATGTAAGTGTACTGTTAGTAAGAGGCAGTAACTTCAGTTAGAGCAGCGAACGCAGATAATAACAAAAATAACTGAAAGGAATAGCTCAAATTTTTTAACATGGATTTTATGAGGAATTTATCCTGAGTCATTGTAGTACCTAGATGGCAGTCAGTTCACCCCAAGTTTGAAGAGGGGCGTGAGGAACTTATGCTGTTATCTGTTCTCTTCAAAGTCACCAGACTCCTTTGACAGAAACAGTAACTTTACCTCACAGAACACAGGAGTTGCTGGTCTACCGCCACCTCAATAGATGAGTATGTTTGTGCTATTTTGTGACTTTTTTGATCAGAACTAACATGGTGCGCGCAGTAGTACTTTGTTTAGCGTCCATGGTTGTTAGCAGGTTAGGGGAATAAAGCCAATTTGGAGGACTGATGACACAGTTGTCTAAGAAGGTTTGACTTAGTCATGTAGTGGCACATTGAGCAGGCTATTGGATTTATATGAAGCAGCATCATCCTGCAGAAACCTACGTCAGGGAGGTAGGTGGGAAACCTTTTTTTAGAAGGGCTTGGAAAATAGAATTTTGACCCTTGAATGTCCAGACTTGATTACGTAAGGCACACTACTGGGAAGCTACAGAATGACATTAAAAAACTGAAAAAATAATGGATCTGTTCTTTAAGGTGCTTACCAAACAAAAATGCCAAAACATTTGCGGCTTCCTTGTCAAATGTGAGAATTTGCTGCTTTTCTCTATTTATTAGTACTGTATAATTGAAGTGTTGGACTGGTAATCTGATTTTTTAAAAAAAGCAATGTGAATGTAACCATGTGATCACACAGTTGTCACATGGTGGTTATTTCACAGGTTTATCCCACTATGTGTAGATGAACTTAAATTTAACTTATTTTAGCCAACAAAATAAAAATAAATAAAGCATTAAGAGGATGTGTCAATACAATACCCTACTATTGGGAAATGAAACATTTATTTGATGATTTTTTATTTAATAAGATATCATCAGTGTCAAATAAAAAAAGGGCGTTGCCTTAATAAAATCCTAACATCAGAAAAGATTTATGATTTAGATTCAGAAGTCTAAAATAATAATAAATAATAAAAAATCTGAATAAATAAATAAAGGTGGGGTGCAGTGGTGGTAGTTTGATTTCAGTATTTCTTAAATCCTGACTATAGTCCTGGACCAAATTTCCCATTTACTTACACTAAATATCCCTAAAACATCAATACGTGTGTACGTGTCGAGATCAAAACATGTAATGCCTGACTTTTGAAATTTTACTTTAGTAGTATGTACATTTTCAATTAATCATCAGTCAAAATGTATTTGTATGGCACCTTTCATACAGGTTAGTGCAGTTCATAGTAGTTCACGATGCATAACAAGCAAAATTAACAGACAATGAAAGGATGTGATGATAGCAGTAGTAATAAAACAAAATGGAATAAAGACTGGACCACAGGACTAGATACATTGGATTAAAAAGAAAAACAAGAATAAATATGATGACAGTGAAATACAATAAAATTGATTTTAAAAGCAATAATGATAGTAATAATGATAATGATAGTAATAACAATTAATAAAATTCCGAAAATAGATTAAAAAGACAAAATTGAACAAAGAGAAATAAAATCAATAAGAAAGATAAAAAAATAATTCTTAATTTTCTTCTCCAGTAGAATTAAACTGCCATATTTTAAATACATCTAATCCAGTGTATAAATTCATTAGGCCTCTTTGTTTCATCAGGACCACACTGAATGTATCATCCTGCTCTCTCTGGAGAATAAATAAGCAGAGTGAGGATGAGCTTTAACAGGGAAATGGAGGATGCTTCTCCCCTCTTTTACTCCTCCATCTCCCTCCCCCGATCCTCGCTACCTCCCTGCACTAAAGAGAAAAAAAAAAAAAAATCAAGGAGAGCGCTCATCCAAGCTGAGTGGACAGCCAGCCAGCCAATCAGCTCCTTGCACATTGGCTCTGTCATCAGGCTTGGATATTGAGGAAGGATCCACTGCTCTGCTGCTGCCGCCGCCGCTGCTGCTGCCGCCACCTCTGCTGCTTGTTGTGTATATGTATATGTGTGTGTCTGTGTGGGTGTGTGCGTGGAAGCCTGATGAAATGAAATGCCAGGATTGGGCTACCTCCAGGGAGAGCCTCTCCAGCCTATAATGTGAGCCAGCCAGCAGCACTGTGAGATCAGGGAGAAGCTGCATCCATCAAACGACGGGCCTCAGGAGGACCGAGCGTGATCCAACGGGAGGGGAGATTTTTAAAAAAAAAAAAAAATTTATTCTTCTCTGCTGTGGAGAGAAGGGATTGTCGTCATCCCCCCATCCATCCTTTTTTTTCTCTGTGGTGCCCCCTCCTTCCTCCTTCGCCTCCACTCTATTTTTTCCCCCTCATTCTTCTAGAGGTGCTCGTTGGAATATCAAACCTCCATGTATGACAATTTGTACCTGCATGGATTTGAAGACTCGGAGGCGGTGAGTGTTTGGATGCGTGTGTGAATCTGCTTTTGCGCTCCCTCGCTGTGTATTTATTGATGGAAGTAGCTCAGCTGTGCACACACACACACACACACACACACACACACACACATAGGAGGCCTTTGATGGGTTAGCCAACGGTACAGCGTAGCGTGATTGTGGGCTATGCTTGGCTGGAAGGGGGTTGGGTGGGTGGGTGTTGGTGGTGTGTGTGAAGGGGGGGGGTGCACATTAGGCAGATGGCTTCTGACGTGTGACATTCACACAGTTATGTATGTATCTCTCTGTATGTGCATGCGATGTGGTTCAGTATATGTGGCTGGTATCTGCCTATAAGCCTGTAAGAACGGACGCCAGGAGACCACCAGTGCCAGGAGGAGCCATTTAGCGTTCATCACACTCTGTACCTCTCAGAGATGGACTGAGCCGTGATTCAAAGAGGAAGATGGAAACATGTTAATCACCCATTTCCTCCCTGAGGCCCTTTATATGGTCACATTCTAATTCCCATGTGTCACATTTCTGCATTTATTCCTTTAAAAAAAATGCAGCCGGGTATTTTTTATCTGACCCTGCGACTGCGTGATGTATAGGCTCTGCTGAGGCTCGGAGAAACATGCATCGTGATGTCATTAAATGGATTGTGATGTTGATGAGTCACATGCTGAAGCTACTCCATTGGATAATAACTCGGATGCTACAGTGCAACCCCAAAGCTTCCACACAGATGCATCAAATGAGGGTCAGAATGAAGGATTTATAAAAATGAAGGCAAAATAATCATGAGAAAAAAATTACATTATTTATTGTTGTATAATTGGAGTCAACACTTCTTATGCTTGCATGTGTGCATGCATATGTAATATCACAAATCGGAATGTGTTGTATTTAAAATTAGACTTTTATAGGCAACTGTAAAAGTAGTAGTTTAGCAATGTACTGTTACATTTCCATAAAACTGGTGGACCGACGTGAGACAGATTAACAAAGAATGGTCAAATTGGAAGCAGCAGAGGCCGAAATGTCCTCGCTTTTAATTCCTTTTACGGTTTAGGGCCCGGACACACCAAGCCAATGGTTGGCTGTTGGCAATCATCCATTGCCCTATTTTTTGCTGTGTCCCGCACCCTTGGCACTAGTCGGCCCTTGTCGGCTGTTTTTCGGCTGATGAAGCATGTTCCCTATCGGTCCATTGGTGAATGAGATCATTCTGATTGGCAGTTCAGCGCAAAAGAAGAGGGCGTGAGATCTAAACAAACTTGTTTTATTAAGTAAGATTAGGATAAGCTCTTCGGCAGAAACGGTTCATAATTGTTTGTGATATTGATTGCTGCCACTCAGTAAATATAATTTGTTCTTTAAACATCATTTTTAAATGAATTAACTGGCTAGCTAGTCTCTTTTTGAATGATGAAAAGAGACAACTGCCGCCTGCTGGTGTGGAGAGCTATTTCCTGTCACGCAGGTGCAGAATGTATGTGCTAGTTAGCCATTAGCTGTAGTCTCTGCGGTGTGTTCAAGTGCAACTTTTTGGCCAAGACATAGGTGATGTGAGACGATGCAACAATCAGCCTTCGTTGCCACTTGTTCTTTGATGTTGGTGTCTGGGCCTTTAAACCATACAAGCATTGAATCCTACAATTCCCATAATGCAGCTTGAGTATCATTTTCCTCGACCATCCATGCCTGGTAGACAACCACATCGTGCAAGACAGAAGACACAATACAACCAGTTTTACAAACTCTAGTCGTACATATCATGACAAGGAGACTGATCTTGATGTGTAAAATTGGTGGAACGCCCCTTTAATAAAAACAGCAGCAGCATCATGAACAGTCCAGCAGAAACATTAGACTGTTAACCTATGGCAGTGATGAATCTGTCACTCTGTGGCACCTTGTTTAATTTTGAAAATTATGCAAAGACCCAGTGCGCTAAATATTTCCTAAAATTAAGACAACATTTAAGCTGCCAAAACGTGCCACTCTGTGATTGGGTGCACACGATCCAGACGAGCAGTGTGCTGAAGTCAGACCTTACTGCTGCTCGCTTGTTAAAAAAAAAAAAAAAAAGTGCTTAGCTGTGATGACTAGCTTGATTGATCTTCTCAAGACTAATGGTCTTCCTTAATTGAATCATCATTAGTGGCTGATTGTTTAGATTAACACAGCAGAAGGAAGCACTTGGTCCAGTCATGTCCCAGCATAAAAAAAAAAAAAAAAAAAAAAAAAAAAGTTGCATTACTGGAATTCTTGCTGTGTGGCAGGATGCCGGACTACTGCAAGTCAAGCATGTCTCAAGGCACTAAAAAATCCCTGACAGTGTGCAAGAAAATGGACAGCGAGGAAACGAAACTAAAATCTAAGCACAAGACGCAAAATACCATTTTTCATGTCCACTGTGGGTGCCTCTCTTGCATCCTTTGTTGGCCAACATTGTGTAGGGTTAATACAGAGATATGTAAAAACTGAATGATAAAAGTCTTGGTTATTTTACAGTTTTGTCATCCTGCTATTCCTGCTTCCATAATGTTACTCATGCTGGATATCATTGATTGTTTAGCCCATTTTTAACTTATATCAGTCTAGACTACAGTGTGCCATCATTTGCAATTTATTTTGATTTAGAAGGCTTTCAAAATTATTTAGATTTATTTATTTATTGTATGGATGGAAAAAAGTTGAGGTAATTGAAAAAGCTTGTAAATCAACTGGTTAACTACTTGTAGCGTTAATGTTAAAAATCCAATTTTCTGGCATCCAACGTCGATTCTGTGATCTGGGGTTTTGCATGTCAATGTCTCGGATCATGGCATTACTTGTGTTGTTGAAAATACTACACAATCTCCAAAAATAGAGCCAAAATTCAAATATTGGCAGGTCAATTTATAGCCTTCTTTATATATCCTATCCTGTCCTACTGTGTGTCTGTTTTGTATGTTCATATCACACCTGCACCTGCTCATCTCAGTGCATGTCGGCTTTGGTTAGCAGGAGGCATCTAAAACCCACCAATTTTTCCCAAGAAAATTAAAAAAAGAATAATAAATTAAAACCTGGGCATAATTTAAAAAGAAAACAAAAACAAAACTGTTAAACATGCTAAGTCAGATAGTGAGATACTAAGTGGAAGGTTTGGCTTAGTATGGCTTAATTTTGCTTTCCAATTTTGACCTACTATATTTTAATTTTCACTTGGTACATGATTTTTACAATTCTCTCTAAAAGACTCCATTGCATGGGCTTGGGATCTTGTGATTGGTGCTCTTTTCTAAACTGTAGCGACAACATAATCAAATGTCATGTAAATTATAGTACACGTGTACTCAGGTATGGGATAATATTACAAATGTGAAAGCTGAGTGGCAGGGGAGTGGAGGCGAATTGGGAGATTGTACTAAAGCATGGTACGAATTAATTGTACCTACTGATAAAAGGAAAACACCCTTACTACTTCATAACTTTGACTTAATATCCTGTAATTCTGACTTGCATGAAGGGAGTGTTTTTTTTTTTTAATCATACATTTTTTGCTTCCCTGGTGGAAATGGTCTTCCATATATCGTGACTAACCAGGACATTGATGTTCACAGACACTTTAGTCTCAGTGATTATGTACAATGTAATGTGTAGAAAATGTGCACAGAGCATGGATACTGTACTGTGGTGTCGGTGTCGCATTTCATGAGAAGAAAAATTTAACATCCTGGTCCAAAAGATGCAGAAATTGGTCCACCCCTTCCTGGGGGCAACAATCAAAGTCGTCACTATCCCGAATTGTCTGGAAGTGTCAGATTGGCTGTGTGTGGTCATACAAACTGCTGACAGCACAGGAATGGAAATTCCACTTTGTCTGAGATGCTCCTGGCAGTCGACTCTTTTCCACATCATCCATTTCACCTGTTCTGCATTCACAGTGCCAAGCCTCCACTCTGGACTTGGCAGCGCAAGTTGATGTGAATCCCAAACTCAGGACAGTCAATGGTCCCATAAAGAAGCTTTTTCTTAAGTGGACCTCATTGTGCTTTTCAGCGCTGGTCCTTTGACTGTTAGTGGGATGAAGCTACAGTGCATGCTCCTTTTATGCTGTTAGAGCCTGTGTGCTTTTGTCTTTTCACAGACAATTTGGGTCATTCTGTCCTCCCTTTTTCTGACTTTAAGTCCTTGATATTGAAACACGTCTCACTGAATTTACCCTAGAAGATGAAGTGCGCTATTGTTAATCTGCATTAGCCTTGATCACACATTTACAGGACTGTAGCCATTTCCTTTTGCTCTAAATGCAGCTTTGCCCACTGTGCTGGTTGGGAAGGTCTTGACTATTTTTAACTGCCTTTAGCAGGGCTCCAGAGACAGACTTCGGTGGTGACCAAATGCTCCCAATACCCCCCACAAGATCCCCTAATCAAGTCTGTATCGCCAGTAATCAAAGATGAAGCAGATCGCAGCATGTGAGTTTTAATCCCAGCTCTACAGTTCCAGTAACCAACTGTGTGATCTCTGTTTGCAGGGCTCAGCTGATTCATATACTAGCAGACCATCAGACTCAGATGTCTCTCTGGAGGAGGAGCGGGAGGTGCAGGCCCAGGTCCAGAGCCAGAGCCCAAGCCAGAGCCAAGGACCGGGACAGAGCCGCCAGGAGAGGGAGCAGCAGGCCGCCATTCAACTGGAGAGAGCCAAGGTGGCCAACCTGTGACACTATATAGCCAAATTCATCTGTGGCTATGTTCATTTACACATACACAGACTAGTATTGGTATTGGTCACCCTGGAGTCAATGTTATTGTGGTCCTTAAAGAGATGCTTTGTAGGATTTTCCTAAAAAAACAACTTAGTGTCGAAAAACACAAATATAGCGAAAGGGATGGGTCAGTTCTACGCCTGCCCAGTTAGCCCAAGCTTATGGTTTAACAGTCCCAAAAAACACAGAAATAACTCGACCGTGTCATTAAACCCATTAATATGTTAAGTAATGTTAGCCGTATGATGCTAACAGTTCGTCTCATGATAAACAGAGAGAGAGCGACAGATTTAGCCATTTTAAATATTAGAAAAATATATAAAAGTCATGTTTACACGTGCAAGATTGGATGGCGATTACATATTAAATCAATACTGACATCCAAATGGAGTGCTTGAGTATTCAAGCACTCATGCCTCATCCCTAATAGCTAGGCAAAACGAGAGTGAATCTGGGGCTGGCTTTGAGTTCTGCATAATTTTGGACAATTCGTGCATAGTATACCTCTGATTAGGTGCATAATTGTATTTTCTATCACTCACTAAGTGTGTGTTTCTGTCCTCCAGACTAAACCTGTGGCATTTGCAGTAAGGACCAACGTCAGCTATTGTGGCGCACTGGATGAGGATGTTCCAGTACCAGCCACAGCCATCTCCTTTGATGCCAAGGATTTCCTCCACATAAAAGAGGTACATGTACACTTTTTATAAATATGAAACCTACTCTATATGCTGCTGTGATTATTTTTTTGACACATAAATCTGGGAATTCACTGATTTAAAAGATTTTTCTTGTGTTTTTATTCCTCCATTCTTTATGTTATGGTGTTCAGAAGTTCAACAATGACTGGTGGATCGGTCGGTTAGTGAAAGAGGGCTGTGAGATTGGCTTCATCCCCAGCCCTCTGAAGCTCGAGAACATCCGGCTCCAGCAGGAGCAAAAGAGAGGACGAGTCCAAGGGTAAGTAACAGAAAAACACCCTTGTCTCAGTTTGTCTTAGAAATTAAGTATTTTATGGTCACACTTAACTGCTGTGATAAACACACACACAAAAAAAGACTATAAGCTGCTGTGTTTTATTCTTTAAAATATTTGGTAATATCATGTACTGACAGTACAACAAACTGTGTATACAAGCTTTGTAAGAATCAGTGAAAGGAAGGAAATAATTAGTTTGTCTTTTCCATGGAAAAGAGACACATTTTTACTTTGCTTGCTTATGAGCAGCTCTTAAATAGCAGCTGAACAGCTCGCTGGCTGAAGTGACCGTCTGTGACCCCCTGCAGTTGGTCAAAAATAACATCCAACCATTCCTTTCATTGCCTTTATTTTCATCTCCATGCTGAAGCTTTATGTTTTACATTTCTGTTCAAACAACTTTTGATTTTATGCTTTGCTCATTACTGTAGCTTTTGGTACCACAGTTTAACCTCCACCTTATCACATTACCTTCTCTTGTGATGCTTGTCATGTGACTCCATGGGTGTTGACTTCTGTTTTCACTGTCCGATTGAGAAAACAGAAACATGCCACTACTAGTGTGGTGCAAGAATCCGTCTTAAAACCCAGAAATGAGTTGGCATTTTGCACTCCCAGTTCCTGCGTCGTGAGGTCAATGAGTTTTGGTTAGATGCCTGAAATAAGGTCTTTGGTTAACACAAGCTTAAGAGACTTTCATGTTTCGTTCTATGACATAAAATACATCAGTAAATATGTCACTTTTGAACTTTAAAGCTTTTATGTGTCTTAAAAAATGTGGTTGCTAACAAGTAGCTAAAGGAGACTACAAAACGTCATCATGCCAAACATGGCTTTACAGCCTCATTGTGGTGACATCATTGATGTCATGCGACTGCGGTGTCATTTGTTTGTAGACTAACTTAAGCTTTTTACTTCTGGCGATTGCGTTTACGCTTCAAAAATCATAAAAGTGGCGTTCATTCGTGAAGATTATTTTTGTTGAACAAGATGTGTAGGTATCATAAATGTTTGTTTGCCACAGATCTTATTTTCTGCAATAATCCAAAATCCAATGCAAAAATCCTGTAGGCGTTTTTCCGAGGAAATCCGAGGATGCTAACTTCCGTGTCAGCCTGCAGAAAAAGGTCATCCTTGCAGCACTCTATTGGTTGATTTGGTACAGGGCCTTAGCTACCACTGGGCACACTGAGGTCATTTCCTCAGTATTGTTTTCTGACAGTTTGGACATTTTAATGACTTAAAGTGAAGTTTATATTTTACAGTATTACCAAAGTTTTTTTTCCTTTGAGACAAGCTGACGTCAGCTCGTGATGGATTTCCTTACATGGTCAACTGCTCCAGGCATGCGACTGCAAGAATTGACATTACAAACACTTCTACATGTAGCTACATGCTAACGTCAGGAAAACATTTAATCTTGGTTGCCGATATTGTTAATTTCTCCCCAATTTCGGATCATAATCTTGCTGGAAGATGGCCAGTTGTGTTTAGAAGCATTAGTTGGTAGTTTTTGAGGTAGAATGTAATGTGATACTTTGTTAAGTTATTCCCTGGCTACGAAGACGATGCGATAGTGCAGAGGCCCACTAGATGGAGGGGGGGCTTAAGAGACAGGTGCTTTAGACTGAGGGTGAAGACAGTTATTCCAACACAGACAATATGAGGAAAATAAAGTGTTTTTGAACATTAAAGCATATAAACGTGTTTAGTAGAACCCCACAGTACAAGTATGAACCAAAAATTGACCATAAGAGGTCCCCTTTAAATCTAAACAAACAAACTTTGACACTTTAAAAAAGGACTTTCAGACTATTACTGTATGGGCAGGATTATTATTGATGAGAGATAAAATTTACAAAAACTAACCTTGAACTAGAGCTTAAACAATTAGGCAATTCATCTTCAACTATTTTGACAATTAATTCATTTGCCAATCTTTTTTTCTATTTTCTGACATTTTATAGACATTTTTACACATTTTCATGAAGAGCAAACACTATGGAAGCTCTATTCTGTTGTCACAGTCACAGTCAGTGTCTGTCCCTGCAGCTCCTGAGCAAACCTGAGTTACACTGATATAGACAAAAAAAATTATTCAGATGCAGTAACAGAATCTGTCCAATAACTCATTGGTAAAAGCTTGTAAGCTGTTAGGTTCTGTTAATCTCTATAATTTATTTTGAATTTTACTTCAACCCAGGTCTGCTCATGCCGACTGTACCAGTGTAACAGTTTCAGTAGCTGTAATTAGCGGTCCTATCAGTGTCCTAGTCTGTGTGTGTGTGTGTGTGTGTGTGTGTGTGTGTGTGTATGTGTAATGTGTGTTGAAGGTTCTGTCATCCAGAGTTTGTACAGTAACTCACGTGCTCTTCCCCGAGTCTTGTTATAGAGTTAAACACTGATCTTACCAGACTGGAGGGCTTCAGCGCTTCATTTACTAGCTTGGCTTCTGTGGCGTTTTGTCACCAAGCCTCACAGACGAGGAGAGCCATTTGAACCCCATTAACGAGGACTACATTTTCACTTTAACTGGAAAACAGTAGTCCGACAGTATGCGAGGTGTGCTGCCTTCCAGAGATGTTTGGAAGTCTGAAATTAAAAATGATAATAATGGAAAAGCCCCTTGAGATAGAATTTGAAGTTACAGCTGAAAAGGTAAAATGGTAAATGATAAACTGAAATGAGTAAATGCAAAAGGGAGTGGGAGAAACAAACATCACTCAGATACCAGCTGTCTTTGTTTGTTTTCTGTTTGTTTTTGTTGTTGTTCTTTGTATATATTTTTTATATACATTTATTTATGTTTACTCACACTGCTGCATAAAATACTTGTTTTTACTATATTTTGCACTTGTATGTTACTTTTAATTTTTTGGTTTTATTTTCTCCAGTTTTTTTCTGTGTGTGAAATGATCCTGTTACCCATCATGGAAACAGAAGAAGGAAAAGTCATCCAAATACAGCCAGTAGGGGTTGAGAAAACCACATTTTCTGCTCATAGTCAAGCCCCAAGCAGTTTCACCCATTACTGATGTACTCAGTATTGATTGCAAGTGCTGTATTAAAAAACGTAGCCCCCACCTCTGCCCTACTTACTGATGTTTTAGCTCGCTAATGCTTTAGGTTGTTTAGGAGCAAGCATTACTTACATAGCCAACACATTATTTCATGTCACACATCACCCAGGACATCTCTGCAGCTTGACAAAATTTAATTCAAAAGGGTATTTTAACACACGTTTAGCCTTTATCAAGTAATGCTCCTCCTGCGATTTGAAAATTACGGTCAGCCATGTTGCGATTTTGATAAAAATCATACAAACATCGGTTATGTGCAGCTGTAAAACATCAGTTGAAACAATGAATATCCTCATATTGGGGAAGTGACCAAAGTCAAAAGTGATTATGGATTTATTTTAGTAGAATTTGACAAAAAATGACTGGAGCCCTGTTAATGAAGTTCATACTGTTTTTGTCCTTGCTAATAGCTCTGCTTGAGAGCTCAGCTGTCGGCCTTAGTTGCTGCACGGGGAGCACATTTTACATCATCCAAATAAAAAACCTCTGGATTATGGTCCTCTGTAACTGTAACTGATCAGCTGTGAATTTCAGACTTCCAACTTCTGTATGGAACTCAGTCTTACATACATTTGGCCTTTTCACCGCATGCTGCTCACATTCTCTCATCCTGTGTAAAGCCAGCCCAGGTCTCAGTCATAATTACTCTTTAATTACAGATGAAAAGTCTTCATAGGTCGTCAGTATTACTGTAAATATATCATAACTTTTATGACCATGGTCTGCTGACATCAGTGGATTTACTGCCTGTGTTGAAACCCTTTGTGATGCCAAGTAGAAGATGTTATCACCCTAAAAAATTGTCATTGTAATAATTAAAGGCCTTTCCACACCGGGGGCGTTATATTTGTACATTAATCGGCTATATTTCTTCAAACTGTTGTTTTTGTCATGATGCTTTCATGTAGAATTCAACTATTACGTGGCAAAAAAGGGAACGTAATTTTTCAGAACGAGGTCCATTTTTTGGAGCGTACGCACTGTGAATCAAGACATCAACCACTCATGTTGTGCGTATTTATGAGGATTATAAAACTACACTGAGGCTCCATAGCGTAGTCCAAACCAAAACGGCAAACTTAATTACTCCTGTCAGCCTCGACAAAAGCAGCACATTAAAAAGAAACTTAGTAAAATAGCTGACAGACGTTTCGGCTGTACAACAACTTACCTCAGACAGACTGCCAGACGCTGTGCTGGGTCAATAGGATCCCAGAAGCCGTTGGAAATTCGCATCACTGCCGGCAAATCTATTTGCATCAAAATCCTTTTATTGAAAAAGCACAACTGGTGCAAATTTACATCGCTACTGGTATGAATAGCTTTGATGGGAAATATTCGCAATGCGGTTTTGTGTGGTTTAATTGTCACACCCTCAGTGTGTAAAGGCCTTTAGACGTGAACAGTTTGCAGCTGATAGCTCATATTTACTGTCAATCTGGCACAATTTGAGCGCACCACTTTTTTATTTTTTTTTTTTTTACTTTCTGTGCTCTTGTAAACCCTGCAACATAAAATTATCATTAAACAATATTTTTCTTCCACATTTCCTCTGCAGTCTCAGTTTAAGTCTTGGCTATTTTATTTTATTTTAGGGTTTTTTTTTTTTTGTTTTTGTTTTTTTTTTTTACATTTTCCACATTAATACCACGGTATGTTTCTGTCTTTCTTTATCCCCTCTTGTCTTTTTCAGTAAGTCTGGAGGGAACTCTTCTTCAAGTGTAGAGGATGAGGTATCTGCCTCGATCCGACCCCTCATATCCTCGGCAGGTGAGGACATCGGACAGGGGGAGAGGGCTGTTAATGGCCAGCTGCCAGCTTAGAGCCAAGCTTCCTGAGCCACAACAACATAGAGAGAATAAGACTCTAAAGCCTTCCCATGTCTCTGCATAGAGAATAAGTTCACTGCGTAGAGTTGCTGGTACATTTTCCCATGATCCTCCTCTTCCTCCAGTTGAGGACTGCAGGCGTTCTGAGACTGGGGCTTACCACAGTGTGAACCCAACGACAAGACTATGAACCCCCCCTGAACTGCACTCATGTGACTTTGTGAATATAACCTTAGGACAATAGAAATACTTTTTATATTTGTTTATAATGCCGGTTGTTAGGTTTCATTTGCTGTGATGAAAAATTGCTTATATGAAGCATGTTTGAATGTTTCTGAGATATTATGGTGATGCCTCCTCTAGCAGCAGCTACTGACGACACTGTCACTGTCTTCTCTCCCCTCCTGCAGGAAAGCAGAAACAGAAAGTGGTAAGTTGGTGACGGTAAAACCCACTCATTTACCATCCTCTAGACTCTTGTTGCTGCCGCCATTATGAAATGACAGGAACCAGTAGCACTGGCAGAAAGTTGCAACTTCATGTCATGTCCTTGGGCACGTAATACTTCAGCCCTACTGAAGTATACAACGCCAAGTCATCACCATTCCTGTGATGCCAAAGTATTGTAGCGCTTGTGTTTATAAGTGTTTATAACTGCAACTTCCTTTTTTTTGTTAAAGTTTTGGGGGAAAGCAGTACATGTTTTTGAAGTTGCTTGATACATCCATTATATCAGATGGTGTTTTTCAGCCCAAGTGTAGAACATATAAGAAAGAAATGCAATATTAACATGCTGTCATCAAACTCAGCAAAAAAGCAGATAAGTGTTTTTCCCAAAATGTCAAACTCTCTCTTTTAAATCAGAGGAAACCTTATTAAATATAAACAAGACTGAGGGGCAAATTCAAAAAGAATGGAGCGGCTGCTGGAAGCGCCATGATTTTTGCATCACGTGCAGCCAACATCTGCCATGTCTGATTCACAAAAGATTTCGCGCAAACACGGCCATAAAGTTCTGCAGCTGAGTGAAGTTTGCCCCTTTTTTTGCATCTGATTGCAGTTATCCAAGTGGCAAAGTATAAATGTTGTCTTTATGCCAAGAACACAAGAACAATTACAAGTTGCAGAGGCATTCCTCAAAACTTCAGGCAAAGAATTTTTCAGCGCAGTTAGGGGAGTTTTTCACCCTTTGTGGGTGCTTTGAAAAGACTTCATGGATACAAAAGCCACAAAATCCTTTTGAGAATTCCCCATTGAGAGTTTAGGGCAAAGGTGTGCTGGACAGAACAACCAACACACTGAGATATTTGCTGTTATTTAAGCCATGCCAGCAGTGAGACTAAAAGTATGTGTCCTGAGGATGATGCTAGAAGAAAGGCCATGGAGTCCTAAAAATCAAAATGGATTACCCCCATAGAAGAATTCATGACGGTGAAGGTACCGTCAGCCACTATGGAAGCAAGAAACGCAATTAAATACCTAATTGTGAAATGAAATATTATACATACGGAATATTTAATGGTGAACCTGAAATACCAGTCAGTTTACAGTATAATAGTATTGCACTCATAAAAACATCCCTCTGAATTTATGTGGTTTGAATTTACAGATATAGCTGTCCAATAATAATAGTAATAAATATTTAAGTTGCTTACTAATTTGGCCATTTTTTGGATCTAAAAATTGAAGTCAATACAAAAAAAAATCAAGTTGCTGTAATTGGAGTGGTAAAATTCAAGATGAAAACTTAATTAATCATTAGTTATTACCTCAAACCACTATTGCCCAAAAGTCATGCATTTTATTTTAATAATTTGCAGTCCATTTCAATACTTCCGCTTTCAGTACTTACAATTAATATATTCCAAGAAAACTGCATCAAACTGCACCCCCCTAACAAGCATCTGTCAAGTTAGGGATATCCCGTAGAAGGGTACTGGTCGCATGGCAACCAGCGGCACCTCACGAGTGTTGCAGGAATCTGTTAGTTAAAGTTAGAAATTTTGGTGGAGAGCTCACAACTGCCCTTTCACTGTGTGGCCCTTAATCATATGCTTAATTTACCTAAATCGTAGAAATGCCTACTATAAATTCCAAACAATAATTACATTAATACAGACAAAGTAAAATATTCCATTATTATTTTAATTTGTTGTTTCAACATTAATATTTAGTTGTGATTAAAATTCACAACTTGGTGCTCAGTTACATAGCCAGTCCAGGGTGTAACTACATAACATCCAGTAAAATGTAGTGTTACCACTTTGGCATGGTGTCGTGCTGCTACTTCTTATCGTGATACTTGCTCTGGTATTGTGTTAATTGGTTAGACTGTAGTTTTGTGACTATTTTGCAACATCAGAGTAGCCATCATATCCATTCATCAATGTAGTAAATGATAAAAAAATGTATTAATCTGTCAAAATGTAATAACGTGTCCTTTTAAATATGTCAAAATATGTTAATTAAGTCACGTATAATGTATAAAGTATATGTGCTGCATTATCAGGAAAAATATTTAAGTTAAAACATTTTCACATTTTGCAGAAATGAATTGCATCAATTCATTTTTGCCGTTTTATTTACATTACATTTTGACAAGTTAGATTATCATTTGCTACTCGCCTCAACATGGCAGTGCACCATGTAACACATGTGATTGTAGTTCAAGGTCAGCTGACTCAGCAGCCCATTGCAGCTGTCTGCTCTGAATATTTTGGTTCAAAGTTATTTTTGGTCCATTGTCTTGTTTGTGATGAATCGACTGCTGCTGATTAAAGTGTGTTTGCGTTAACAGACAGAGCACATCCCCCCGTATGACGTGGTTCCCTCCATGAGGCCTGTAGTGCTGGTAGGACCCTCGCTCAAGGGTTATGAGGTGAGCTGCCAATCCTTATGGTTGGTTAGAAAAACAGAAGTGTCCTTTTACTTTTTGTCTCTGATTTGTTGTCCAAACACTATAAATAGCTCTGATTCAGCGCCACTGAATGACACCCAGAAAACAGAGATTATTACATGCGATGTTTACCAGTGCAAAAAGGACAAGATTACTGAAAGGAGATGAGTCCTGCTCGTCTTTCCCTGAGTCCCCCAAAATAGCTCGCTGTTGGCGCAGTTAATTGTGAGTGTGTCAGCGCCTACGTAACATTCAGATTGCAGCCAGACTAACGAGGAGACTAAGAGGTCAGAGGAAAATATGTTTTGTAATTGGCAGATTTTGGCCCTTTACTGTCTCATTGCTTCCTCTACTGTTGTAATGTACCAAATAATGGGGACAGCATCCAGCACTGTAATTGTCATGGTGTACACAGATGATGAGGGGAGTACAAGAGCTATTAATAGTCATTGGAGGAGGCTTAGAAAAACTGATGCCGACTGGTTAGATTTAGGATTTTTAAAGACATGGACTGTGGAAGAGGGACTTAAACTCAGTATCAAAGTAGTTAGGTTGTGGGCTTTTAAACCAAAATAATAAATTAAGGGATGTTCCATAGAGCTGAGGGGAACCCAATAACTACGCAGGTAACAAAGACCAACTCTTTTTCTTTTGCTTCTTTTGCCAAACTCTCCTTTTTTTCTTTGCAGGTTACAGACATGATGCAGAAGGCACTGTTTGACTTCCTCAAGCACAGATTCGATGGCAGGTAAGATAAATGTGATTCTGTGTGATAGTTTGGCAAATATATTTGTCATATTTTTACCACAAAATTTCCCAGAATTATGAACCTCAACACAAATTACAACCACTTAAGAACGTAGACTGTATAAAAATAATAACTGTAGCCACTTTGACGTCACCTGTTTGTTTGTGGACTCCTGTTTTAAAGCCTTGAGTTTGGTATTTTGGCCGTCGCTATCAGTTTTTTAGAGCCAGAGGTGACTCAAGGTGACCGTATTTGGATGAGAGGGTGGAGCTGTGGAGGAGCAAAGGGTGGATGTGACTCGTAGACTGTGGTGACGCCTCGCAGGTGGTCAAAGCGTCACTCAAAGCAGCCACACCCTCAATTATGTGTAGCTCTAAGCCTTATTGAAATTTAAATGGTTGACTTAAAAAAAAGTTAGGAGAGAAGATTAACCTAGCTAACTGCTAACATAAGCTAATGTAGAAGATAAAATGAACATAGCTGACTGCTAGTTAACATTAATAGCTGCTATCGATTAATTCAGGGTTCCCTCAGTCATGGAAAACCTGGAAAAGTCATGGAATTTCACAATCACATTTTCCAGGACTGGAAAAGTCATTGAGTTTTGTTGTGTGTAATTAAACTATTACAGTCATCTTACGTAATCTTACATGTCTAACATTGTACAAATGTATTTTCTGAAGCTGTCGACGTAATGTAGCTCTGATATGCATTGTGTGACAGTGTTTAGTTTACCATCACATTTGTTTCTTCATTTTCTCCCTGAGTTCTGTCTCTTCATCCATGTATGCCAGCTAGCTAAAATTATGTTTGAAAAGAGTTTGATTCTGATACGTTTCAAAAATGCTGAGCCAGTAGGGCATTTTTTTATTTATTATTATGGGTCCTTGAAAAGTCATGGAAAAGTTTTGACTCGTTTTTGGAGCCAGCCCCAAGTGGCCATTAGAGGAACTGCAGTTTTTGGCACTTTCAGCCCACAGAAATATATATATATATATATATATTTATATATATATATATGTATTGGCAGGTTTAGAAAAGAGCAAGAGACTACAATATTTTTATAGGGGGCAACCTCCAGGTCTGAAAACTGAGGCCAAATGCACAAGTGCCCTAAACCTAGGGCTGCTCGATTAATGGAATTTTAATCTAGATTACGATTTGGGCTTTTACAACAAACAAAATAATCAACATAAAATGATTATGCGCTTCTTGTCAGTTTACTCCCATTGTCTTGTATTGCAAATCAAATGCACCTGGAAGCCGAGCGAGAGACGTTGGTCTGTGTGTATGTGTGTGTGTGTGTATGTGTGTGCACATCAGGGCCGAACTCCGCCGTGCGCAATACAGAGAGCAGAGGAGAATTGTAATGCATAATTGTTTGCGTAATCGTGATTTCCATTTTGACCAAAATAATCATGATTATGATTTTTTCCATAATCGAGCAGCCCTACCTAAACCTGCATTCTTTTATTGGTCAGCAGGGGGCACCAACTGGTCTGATAATATACAAGTCTGTGAGAAAATGGCCCTACTTCTCACTTGATTTAATACTTCAGTGAACATGTTCCTATTGAGATTATGGCCTCAGTTGCTAGTTTCAAGACTTCTTCAACACAGCATGTTTATTTTGTAAATTATGATCCCATTTTGAGTACAAAAGACAATAAAGCGTCATAAGTTTAAGGGTGTGGCCACACTGTGGTTGACAAGTTGCTACCACAGCAACCTGCCAATCATGATAGAAGTGAAGCAAGGAGTATCCTTGCAGCGGCACCATCTTGTCCAAATGTTGTCACTTTTGTCACAGTGGCTACGTCCACTTTTTTTATACAGTCTATGGTATTTATTCAACATGAAGATGAAAGTTATGGGAAAACCATTTCATTATACAGCAATATTTCAAGAAATTATGGACAAAATATTGGCCAATCACCAGGAAATACTTTAGGTTTGTAGACTACTTGACAGCATTTATTTTGTTCGTAAGTTGGACAAAATATATTTTCTCTGCACACCACTGAGAATCCATCTTATTCATCTTAGCAAATCTGTTTTTAGGTATGAACATGCTTAATATCTCTCACCATTTTTACAGGATATCTATCACACGAGTCACGGCAGATATATCATTAGCCAAGAGGTCTGTTCTCAACAACCCCAGTAAGAGGGCCATCATTGAAAGATCCAACACTCGCTCCAGCTTAGGTAAGAAACTTTAGTCTGCTTCAAATGAAAAAGTACTTCTTTTCTACATCATTGGCACATGTAGAACTTAAAAATGTGGACTGGAATTAAAAAAACAGTTTTGATAATGGTCAGTGGGTGAGTTATTTCCATTGTTTACACAAGACTGTGCAAATGTCATAATTTGTATTGTATCTTGTCTCATCAGCTGAGGTGCAAAGTGAGATTGAGAGGATCTTTGAGTTGGCCCGCTCCTTGCAGCTGGTTGTGCTGGACGCTGACACCATCAACCACCCAGCCCAGCTCCTCAAGACCTCACTGGCCCCCATAATTGTTCATGTTAAAGTCTCCTCGCCAAAGGTACTGAGTGTGGGGAGGACACAGCCAAACATGAAGAACACACCTCAGATCAGTTTAAGGCTACATCCGCACTAATACTGTCATTGTGATATGCCTAACTATTGCAAAGTTTACGTGTAGCACCTACAGTACTCCGGCGTTTTGGAACCCTTAAACAAAGACATTTAAAAGCGCTGCTGACCCCATTGGCACACACACGCCCAGTGTACATGAATAGGCGTGTTAGTTCAAAATAAACACATATTAATGTGGATGTAGCGTAACTCTCTGTGACAAGCTCAGAAGCTGGTTCACCTGAAAGGGATTTTTGATGGTAAATACAAACTCAGCAGCTGGTTCTATTTAGTCTTTATCTAGTAACATCTGTTTTTATTTTCTGGGTTACAAAGGCTAATCACAATGTCAGTCCTGGACGAAACAAACCGTAGCATAAGAAAATTAAGCATGTGATATAATCTCCACAGCGACTGTCCCACAGAGTCATTCAGTCGGTGGAGACAAACAACCAGAACACCTAGACATGTTAAAGGTAATGGTCTTCATAGGCTGATATTTATTCTTCACTGGTGTAGCAGCTCAGCACGAGCACAATGTTGCCAACAAAACCAGCATGAAATACTGTTCTTTAAAGCCACTGACTAACATGCAAGGCTTTTTAATTTAGACTGCACCATGGCACCTTTGCATGGAAGAGTACATCTCCTGCACTTCTTCCCTCTACACTGTGACTACAGCAGTGACCAGAGCAGACAGAGAATGTCCCAAATACTCCCACAGATCAGTAAAGATGTGTCTTTAAAGTTTGATTGAAACGGTGCACTTTATTGCAGTCACAACCTGGTCAGGTGACTCTCACACTTGTTTAACACCACACCTCTCCTAGCATGCAGAATGCTCTTTTTACGACAGCTGACCAGGACGACTGACCAGTCTACAGATTAAGGACAGGATTTAAGAAGTATTAAAAGTAGTCAAATCACATTAAACATTTCAGTTTTGGGCCCAAATGCACTAAAGTAGGCAGTAAATGATTAAATGGGTAATCAATCAGTTCACTTTATTTCCAACCTACAGTCCATAAAAGATAAAGATAATAAAACATAATAGACGTGTAAAACGTTCCTTTTTTCTGCCTCTATATTTATGCTAACAAACATAGCATCATTAAATCTCTGCACACACAGTACAGTCCTCAGTTGTTTTATGTGTCACTCTGAAAAAATGTTTCTCGTTGCACATGATGAACTAGAATCCCTTCATTTGTGCACTCATGGTGTGATGAGGAGAGTACCGGGTGACCTGAAACGAGTGTACCCAGTGCTTCGATCCTTTTGGTTCAGTGTAACTGGAGCATCATGTGCTGTCCCACCCTGTCGTCCAGGTTCTGCAGAGGCTAGTCAAGTCCAGAGGGAAGTCCCAGAGCAAACACCTGAATGTGCAGCTTGTGGCAGCTGACAAATTGGCCCAGTGTCCTCCGGTAAGTGTCCATTATATACTGTGTTTGTGTACTTGTTGTTCTCCTACTTTAACTATTTTTTATATGTTTAAAAATGAAGTTGTTTCAACCAATCACAGCAGGTTTCTGGTATTTAGTCCAACCAATCAGCTCCAAAATCTTCACATTATATGTTTCCACTATGTAAACATGTACAATACTGCTATTATGCAACAACAGTCTTTCCACAGTGAGACAACAGGACCTCACATATTTCAGTGTCAGTGTGGAGATCATTCACGTTTCATCTCATTTCCATCAGTAGCTCCATCCCTGCCTTCCTCCCTCTGACCATCTGCCGCTAACAGGAAATGTTTGACATCATCCTGGACGAGAACCAGCTGGAGGATGCCTGTGAGCATCTCGCCGAATACCTCGAGGCCTACTGGAAAGCAACCCATACCTCGATGGCAACGCCCCTGAACCCCCTGCTGGGACGCAACCTGGGTCCCACCACCCTCACCCCCTACCCCACCAGCATCTCTGGACTGCAGGTACACATTCAGTCAGCCCATGGCCCCCTAGGGGATGTTTAGGGTATTGTTTTCATTTGTTGTTTATCTGTGCTGAGTTTCCTATGCAAAACATGTTCTGGCTTTGCTGTTAGGTATATCCTCAAATGTAAGGAACACTGACTGCTTTGGATATTTTCAATTTCATGGTAATTTTATGAATTTTACTTTTTGCTTTTTTGCCATTTTCCCATTTTCTTCCTGGTTGTGCTTCTTGTAGTCTCAGTATGTGTGTCAGTTTCTCCATTGGAAAGATTTCTCCCACGAATTGTCAGCCATTGGTCCTTCGTAGGTGATGACAGTTTGTATAATTTCATCTGGGCAAATGAAATGAATTTGCTTTGCCTGAATTAGTGGGAAAGAATGATTTTACTGTGCGTTGACGATGCTTTCTTTGATGAGTCGTGTTGTCTCCAGCCTCACCTGTGTCCTTGGTCTGTTCATCTGATCAGCAGAGCCAAAGAATGCGACAGAGCAACCACACGGGAGACCACTCCACCCCGAACGAACGACGCAACCTGATGACATCAGATGAAAACTACCACAACGAGCGGGCGCACAAGGGACGCAACCGCATGTCTTCTGGCTCACAGCAGCAGGACCCCTACCAGGACTACCAGGACCCCTATCAGGATGCATACAAGCCACATCGCAATCGCAGCTCACCGGGCAGCTACAGCCATGACTCCCGGCACCGGCTCTGAGCCCACTCCTGTCACCACCAGGGCTCAAATGGCCCAGATTCCAAAATAAACGCTGCAACAGAGCCAAGGCGGTCCCAAATTGTACCTTTTTGTTTCAGTCTGTGTTAATTTGTTTTGTCTGCCTGGCTATTTTTCTCTTTAAAAGTCCAACAAAATCAGGTGTTTGTTTTTAATCAAGCTGCCAGGGTAACCCCCGTCAATCAACAGCGCGAGTAGCCGAGAGGTTCAGGATGCCAACATTAACTAAAAATGAATTCCTTTAATTTCTGTTCCTGGGACCTTTTGGGATTGTACTAACACAAAGCTCAGCAGACATGCAGCGCAGATCGAGCTTGTTGCCTGTGTCAGCAAGCTAATTACGGATAGTGGCCAGATGTGATGGTGTACGGGCTTCTAAGTGCCTGGGACATCGCACCAGGCCGGAGGGGAGTCCACTGCACACAGACTGCTGAAGGCTGCTGACCCAAACACTGGGCCATGTATAAATCCTCTCACCATTTAGCTTATTGCATGCTGATAGATGATCGACCTCCGCACTCCACTTCATCGATATTTTGTACCTAGCATTCTGGATTCTCCTCTAATGAGGTGTAGATACGGAGGTCCAATTTTCTAAATCACCTGATTGTGTGGTTAGGTGGCGTCAGGCGGTGGGTTTGTGTGGGGGTGTGCAGATGATATCTGGCTGCTAGTTTTGAAAACTGGTGCTTCACATTCCTAAACTATTTTGCTATTTGAAAGTCGATTTGAGCAAGGCCAGCTTTTCTGTAGCATAGCTTTAGGATTTCATTTGACCCTCACCGTCATGAGCAGAGCAGACTGATGGTGCTGGGATCAGATCTCAGTTACACTCTAGGAGAAGGCAATACTGCTTCTGTTGTTAACAGCTAGCACTTAGAGAGTTAGAGAAGGCAATAGCAGTGACTGTGAGATAGTATAGTGAAATACAATAGCAAAATACTACTTGAGATGCCGTTTGATGTTGTTGAGATGAGCATAAACCAATGCTGTGAGAGCCTTTTGAGCAGTTTTTGGCCCTGCCAGCGTGAAGAATAGGACCGGGATCAGTTTTTTTGTGTTTGATAGACCTAACAAAGCATCTGCTGCTGAAACTACAGGTTGTTTTGCATTTATAAGCATCGAACTCAAAGTTGTACAGCGTTAAAACAAAAGTACAGATGGTGGTGAAGTCATGCCATTGGACCACAGCCGTTGAAGTTCCTTCCTGTGGTTTTTGGGGGATTAAAGCATTAAAAATGAGACATGGCAGGATCGGTTGCATCATGTTCATTCTCTGTGTAGCTGGCATGTTGTCCTGACTGCAGAGCATGTTCCCTCCAAACGTAAAATAGAACCCTACTGTAATCAAGTTGATGTTTGTAGAAGTATAGGGCGCATCTCTCCAAAAAGACAAAAAAAAGAAAAGAAAAGATGGCCCAAATTACAGATAAATGATTTCTGGATCCCTGCAGTTTGTTACTCAGTACACTGAAACAGCTAAACAGAAAAGTGTTGGTTTGTGTTATTTTGAAAGTTTAGAGTTTGAGCAGATTGCATGACTCAAAGAGGAGTCGCCATGATGATAATAATTATTCACAATTATGTTAGAAGATAGAAACAATTGTCTTACAGCCCTCGCTAAAAGGTTTATTATGAGGAAAAGTTTACCTTACCCACTTTGTATGGAAGCAGGAAGCTGCTTTAATAATGTTTTAAGGCTTGTTATCATTCCCATAATTCACTGTATATATCTTATTCTGTGATAACGACTTGATTATCTCATCTCCAGATAACAAACAGTTCTAGAGAGCTACTTTGAAGCCCGTTTTCAGGCTTGAATTAATATAACATTCGGCTAAATAGAACTTTAAATTGAATAGAGCACTTGCTTTTTGTCTTATTACACAGGACAAAGGTCTTCCATATTTCATAGAGAGAGAAAAGACACCGGGAGAGAGTACGCAACATTTGCTATCTTGAAATGATGAGATGCTTCAATTTTTATTGTAGCGGGACAAAAATATATGAAGCCACAAGAACATAAGTTGTTTTCTGAACAGTTGGTCATGGGGCTTTCTGTGGATGCTCATGGTTTCTGTAGATTGTTAAAAGGTGTGTGTCACTGATTCATGTGTGCTCCTGGCAGTGTGTCTTTGTTTGATGAGAAGAAGAAGGTATATATAATGATGAACAAGCTCATCTTCAGTCTAATTCCACAAAAAATACTAATAATATTCTTTTATCTTCCAAGGAGGACCAAACCTGACAAAACCAAGACCAAACCTTCATGTTCTAGCCTCAGCCGAGACAGACTTCCCAAAAACACACTGCCAGGAAAAATGTGTTTGTATCGGAAAAGAAATCACAGTGAAACATGTAATTATTGTCCTCATTTGCTCTCTGATATCAGAATTGTACCATATAACAAAGCATATTTGTCAGGAGAGTTTTCTTTGACGCCACTCTGTAACACCGAAACCCTCCTGACAAATGTGATGTACAGTCGTGACCGCTGCAGCACCAGATTAGCTTGGTGCCTTAGAAAACGCTCAGAAGGAGGATCCATTCCCTCAAAATACGAGCTATAATACATATTTTTTGTCTTGAGATCTATAGAGTGCTGTCTAAATAGTTCAGATTTGAATCCTCAGAAATAAGACGTAAATTCTGTCCTATTTAAGAGACATTTGACTGACCCCAAGAATTTTACAGCCTGATACAGTTTCAAGGGAGCTAATTTGTGAGACCTAATTGGAGCAACTTCCGAAAAAGCGTTGATGGACTCCTCCTTTTTATACTCTCACATCAAGATGTTTTCCTGTGGAGCAAAGCAGCTCTTAGTTTACTGGTTTAAATGCCAAATAGGTGTAAGGTACTTTCTCTTAATAGGTCACTTTGTATAGATCTGGATGAAAGGGGAAAAACTTGTATAGCACAAAAGAAAAAGCAAAAACGACAGTGTTTTTTGAACAACTGTTCCCGTAATGTGAATCCGGTACAAGGGCACAGATTATTATATATATAAATTTCTTTGCCCACAATCCCCTTGTTGTACACTGTTTGTTAACGGACTGAAACAAGACTGCAAATGAGAGTTTCAAAGTTTACACGCACACTTCTCTGTCTCATCCCGCCCCATAGCATCAATCCCATTGGTTGATTGAAAAGGGAGCCATTTTCCATCCAAAATCAAACCAACCAATGTTGAGCTGGGCTGCTTGAGACAATCAGAAGGGATTTCCAGACCAGCGTCCCACCCATCCCTCTTTGTGAACGCCCCAAAATGATGAGAGATGTTCGCCCCCGCTGAGTTGTGGAATCTGATCGGAGCAAAAATAACGCCACGCTCACTCACAGACCTCAAAAACAAACTGTCCATCCTGGTTTCTTTTCCTTTATCACCTCTACCTATGGCCAAACTTTTGTCTCAAAATGAAAGACTTATTTTACTTCTCACAGATTAAATCTCAAGGTGTCCACAAAATACAGAATTTACGGGGAGGATTTTATTTGGTGAAGTGTAAAACAAAAGAGGTAAAAAAAAAAAAAAATAACAAGAAAAAGAACAAATATTTATTCCAGTAGAAAAGTAATAGATGAATATTTGCTGGCGATTATTTTTATAACAAATAAATGTACATAATGTCTTTGAGAGATGCTATTTGCTGTATACATGTGCTGAAATGAGACAACGACGACGACGGCGACCCATGTGGGACACTTGGAACGACAGCAAGGTCCAGTATACAAAGTTTCAGTAATGTGCAATACAAAACGGCATGCTGTTTTAAAATGAGGAACTTCATGTACTGTACTATGCAACCGCAAACTGTGTACATCGCTTCATGCTGTGGCTTCTCCAACCACCCTTTTCCAAGCAGCTTCATCTGGACTTCTAAGGGATTTTTGTGTTTTATCTTTTTCTTTTCTGTGGAAGATGAAAACCTAAGCGGCTAATGCGGTATTGCATGCATAATATACCATTCTAATTTATAAAAAGGAATAAAGAAAAATACATGAAATTGGAGGTGATTGTGTTTAAGGCAAAGCAACAAGTGACTTAAAACATTTCTTTTTCAAAATAAAAGAGTCGTTCTAAAGTTGGCTACGGCAATTTTTTTTTTTTTTTTCACTGCAATGAATGTTGGCGTGTGCTGTATTTTATTGATGTTTGTATTCTCTTGAGTTTCAAATCATTAACCAAGAAAAATATAAATTATACTTTCCTTGTCAGTAACAAGGAAATAAAAAAATTGGGGGACTTGGGTGCACCACTATAAAATCAGTTACCGAACTCTAAACTTGAGTAGTGTCAAGCAGCTACTTTTTAAATTTTCCTAATTATTATAAATATATTTAAGTTTGTATACAGATATAATTTATTTACATTTTTAAGCATGTACTACCTGTTATTGTTGACACTTGTCAACAGGAAGTACTCAGTTGCTTTAGAATCACTGATTTAGCAGTGGGCGACAGTTTGAGCTCGCTTTTTTTGCCTATATTTGTTCACATTTTGGCAAATTTGCACCATTAAAAGTACGCCAAATTATTTACTAGCAGTTTGTGCGTGCGGTGTACGCACACATCTATCACTGGATTATTTTACTACTGAAGAAAACTTAAAATATGATTCTCACTCAAGTTTGCAATTCGCACTGGTCAGTCCACATTTTTGTTTGCACGTTCCCTTTGTAAACCAACCAACCAACAACTGAAGCGCACAACCCAGTCAGATGTACCACTATCAGGATGAATAAGTGATAGATGATAGCTTTTTGATGATAGGACCCTATTTTGGCAATGAGTGTTGGTAAGCTTGCCGAGGCGAAGCTTGGGTTGGCGAACTGATCCGAAGACACGTCTACAACTTGAGTGGACCTTTATTTCAGTCAAAATTTTAGATATTTTACATAGCCTGGCTCTTTATGAAGCTGCTCCTAAAAGCTGTCTGGAGAACAAGCTGTAAAAGGAGAGAGTCAAATATGCTAAGAAGCAGCAGTGACTTGTCTCTGACTGAATGTCTCAGGGGATCTGTGTGGAAGTTTGTTGACATTCAACATGCAGAGGAAAGACTGAAAGGTTCTTCAAATGATGCTTTCAGTGCCCATGGCCCTGTAGCCAATCGTGTTTGATCTCTAGTCAGATATCTTGAGGACATGAGCTCAAGCCTTAAGCAAGTCAATGAGTTTTGAAGTCCAACACACAACATGAAGATCCAAAGGCTCTATGAAACAATAGCAGAACATCTCTGGACAAATAGCTCAGGGTGAAAGACAACTCCTTTGTTAACTTGTGGTTGAGAGTTCAAGCCTTGTATTGCAATGACTTTTGAGGTCACACACCCAAAGAGAAGGAGACAAGTATGCCAAGACACAATAATGATATGTTGGTAAAGATAGCTCAGGCTGATACAAGGATGTTCCTAAGAATGAAGATCAAGGGTTCAACTCTTATTAGTGAACTTTGAAGTTGTAACACCCAAAGTGAAGAAGTCAAAAGTTCAAAGAAACACATGTGAAGTGTCAGATCAGATAGCTCAGTGTGATAAGTCACTGGTCTGCAGACTGGAGGCTGTGGGTTCAATTCTTACATGGTGCAGTGGAAGTTTTGAAGTCCTACACCCAAAGTGAAGAAACCATAAGTTCTATGAAACAGCTAGAGTGTCAGATCAGACAGCTCATGGTGATAAAAGGCTGGTCTGCAAACCAAGAGTTCAATACTCATTTGGTGCAGTGAATTTTGAGACATCATTCCCAAAATGAAGAAGACAAATACACGAAGAGAACAGTTCCAAGTGTGCGTGGCATGGTGGCGTGGTCTGTCAGTTCCCGGTTTGGAAGGCACCAGAGCCGGGTTCGGTTCTCACTGTTGTGAGGGCACTGTGTCCAGAGCTCCACTGTGGAGGTGGAAAAGGGAGTTGAGACATGAGTCTCCTCCCGGTGTTTCGACAAGATAAAAACAAGGGATTATGGAACAGTGAGGTTTTTTTAATTAATGAAAAAGCGTTTCAAACATGAGTACAGGACACACACAGAACAGTGGAAGAAGACAGCGACTTCTGATGCTGGGTCTTCTTGAGCTTCGGTCTGGAGAGGAAAAGGAGGGACAGTATAAGAATTTGCTTCACATACATGTCTACAAACTACAACTAATAAAACTATGACTTATAACAGCTATTATGCATGCCATTTTCTTATGAGGTACTAGACTATGACAAAAATTAAATTTCATTATGATATACTATCATTTTTAAAACTATATTTTTTAATTACATACTATTACTTTAAGATTTATCTTTTTTTTAATTTATGAAATACTATTTTTTTTTAGTTTTTCTAATCTGTCACTTTTTTTTTGACATACTATACCATGATTTTTTTTAAAGACATACCATACAATCATTTTTAATTTTTTACTTTTTTTATGGCATATTATACTATGACTTTTTTCCCCTTTTTGTGATATACTATCCTGTGACGTTTGATGATTTTTTTTTTTTTAATTTACTATGACTAATTTAATGTACTATTTTTTTGGACTTTTTATGCTATTATGATTTATTTTGGCATACTATACTATGGCTTTTTTCATAACTTTTCTATAACATGCTTTACTATGACTTTTTTAAAATGATTTTCTTTTACATACTATACCACAACATTTATTTCTTATCACATTTTTATGACATACTATACTATGTTTTTTTTTACTTTTCTATGACATACTTAACTCTGACTTTTTATGATTTTTACATACTATACTATGACATAGTATACTATGACTTTTTTATAAACTTTTTTTTATGACATACTATATTATGTTGTTTTTTATGATTTTTTTACATACCATATTATGACTTTTTGACTTGACATTTATTTCTTATAACATTTTTATAGCATATTATACTATTTCCACTTTTCAATTACTTTTTATTTTATTTTTGTATGACATACTATGACTTATTTGTACACTTTTACTGACATACTATATTATGACTTTTTTTGTTAATCTTTGACATTTATTAATCTATTGCTCACAGTATTTTTATAGCATACTAATTTTTACAATTTTTATGACAAACTATATTATGACTTATACTACACTATGACATTTATTTTCACATTTTTATGGCATATTATACTTTTTCATAATTTCCACTAGAACTTTAATATCTACTATCATATCAACTAATATTTCTACAACTAATATAACAACTTCTACTGCTACAACAATTACTTCTACAACTACAATGACTCCAACTACTACTAATTCTACAACTACAAAAACTAGTGCTACAACAACTACTAGTTGATTTGATAGTTACCAAATGTTTGTTCCATGTGCTCCAACTCGTCACTCTCAGGCCCTTTTAGTCCCTTTGTTCATTGAGCAGTCTGGACAGAAAACAGGCACATTTACACCAACATTTCTAAAATATATAAAGTCTCTCCTGCTCCAAAAATAGATCCTGGTTTGCCATTTTTAGACAGACTTTTTGCATCAGTTTTCATGCAAGATAGATCAAAACACAGATGTATACAGAGTCACACTTTGACAATCAGATCATGTAATCACAGTGAGCCTGGTATGATGGTGACAAGGAGTTAAAAGCGACTTAGATTTATCACATCTGAGGTACTTTAAGTCACAAAATGACTCACAATGATTAAATGGGACCTTCACTGTCTATCAGTCCATTCATTTGGTAACAAAGGTGACAAATAAGAAAATAAAATCAAAATTAAAACATGTATGTCCAAGTAGTCAAGTGGTTTTGACACATACCACCATCAACTATCACTCAAAAAAGCTGAAATGCCACATAAATATCTTTAAAAAAAGGATCAGGAGAATATTCTGCTTACTCTGAGTTCGTCCGACATCCTCTGCTTGTCTTCTACTTTGTCCCAGAGGCGACTGAGCTGCTTCTGCCTGCGTCCCTGTGGTTCTCCACCTGCTACTTAAGTATTTTCTGAAGCACAGAGACGCAAAAAAAAAGAGACACACAATCATTCAAATTTAAAAATCATGTCATTTGACTGTTGCAGTTTGCAGCTGTGTAGAAATGGTTGTGTTTTTCCAGTCCACCTCTCCTCATCTTGAAGTCCTCTTCTCTTTCCAGTCTGCTGCTCCTCCACCAACACCTTGTGTCTTTCCTGTGGGAAACAACAAAGAAGACAAAGTAATTCCTTAAATCACACTGATTAAACAGCTTATATGTTGTAGTCATCAGTCATTAGAATTTTGAGTTGCATTAGTTTCAAGTTGAACCATGTTGAACACATTCAAACCAACCTGACGTCATAATCATGCCATTATGGGGACAAACCAAAAAAGTCAGGATCTCATTATGATGGCATCAGGGTCTCACAGTGATGACATGAGGATCACATAATGGCTTATGGGTCTCAATTATGGCGTCATAATGAATTCTGAAGTAATTATGATGTCAAATTGGAAAAAATGACCTCATTATGACCTCATAATGGAAAAAGGAACTAATTATGATGTCATAATGAAAGTTTAAACTAATTATGATGGCATAATTGAAAATGACCTCATGATGTCATAATGGATAAGGAACTAATCATGATGTCATAATGGAATAAGGCTCTTAATTTGACTCATAATCATGCCATTATGAGAACAAACCAAAAATGTCAGGATCTCAAAATGATGGCATCAGGGTTTCACAGTGAAGACATGAGGATCACATAATGGGTTAATTAGCGTATCCAAAAATCTTTAAATCACTGAGTAACCTGATATATTGCTAGGATACATCTGCCAGCTTATCATGAGCTTAGTGCCAGTATTTCCAGCAGGTGGTAATGTGTGGCTATGACAGAAACAGGCAGGTGAGGGAGAACAGGCTCTGATTGGAGGGAGAGCTAACCACGCCCACTTAGGAGACAGGAGGAGTAACCGTTTTCTTAACATTGGATAAGCCTACAGTTGGGTATCTCCCTTCATCCAATATCTCTGGTTCAGAGTCTGAAGCTAACTGTTCATCCACAGGTGCAGATGATTTACTCTGACAACAGCAGCAGGAAAACTGTAATTAAATCGATTTAAAACGTTTTGTTAATTCTCACAGTAATGTCTAATTTTCGCCTCGTTTCATTCAGGTGAATTTACCGCCGGGTCGTTTGTTTATTTACCCCAAACAGTTAATGTATCATCTGTACAGCTGTTAGCTTAGCTGTTAGCTTAGCTGCTGTACGCTAGCTAGCAACTGACCGTGTGTTTGTTTGTGTCCCTGACTGACCTCATAACTCACAACAAACTACACGTGCTTCCATTTCCCTCCAGTTCACCTCCCTTTACATCTCGTCCTGCAGACGTCTTTCTGAAGCAGCCTCGTAAAGAGCCGAGATCACCGCCAGGTATCCGCTCAGGTTGTTGTCAGTTCGTCGTAAGCCGCGCTCAGCCATCAGCACAGGAAGAAGGAGGTGTCTGGGTGTCGCCCACTGTGTGGTGTCATTGCAAAAAACATGGGTGCCTTCATCAAAAAATATTCATTTAAAAAGTATTCAGATTGTTTATTTGAGTAAAAATACTCCATTATAAATAACAAGATCTTGAGCAAGTTTTCTGAGAGGTGCACAGTACTGTGTTAATGAGTTATGATACAGTGTACATATCATGTATATTATAAATGTAAATAATTGTAATCCTTGTTTTCTTTTTCTTGTTTTTTTCTTCTTCCTTTTTATCTCTAGTATTTCTTGTTTGGAAATTATATTTTATTTTTTCCTTGATGTTTTTAATGTCTAGTATTACATGCTTGGAACTCATATTTTTTTTAATCACTAGTATTTAGTAGAAATTATATTTTATTTTTTCCCTCCCATATTATTAAATCTCTGGTATTACTTGTTTGGAAATCATATGTTTTAAAAATTATTTTTAATCATTCTTCTTCTTCTTATTATTATTATTGTTATTATTATTATTACTGATGATGATGATGATGATAATAATAATAATAGTAATAATAATAATCTGTAGTTTAGTCTATGTGTCTTTTTCATATAGGCCTAAATGAAGTTTGCAAGTTGTATTCTTTTTTATTCTTTTTATTATTATTTTTTTTTATTTTTATCTATCTAGTAGTTTTTCCTCTAGATTTTTTTCCTTCTTTTTCTTCCCCTGTCTTTTTTTAAAATCCCTAGTAGCCTATCACCTGTTTGGAAATTATATTCTTTCTTTTTTTCCCCATCTCTCTATTATCTCTACTACGTTTTTTTTCCTTATCTTTATTATCAATAATATGACTTGATTGGATTTTTTAAAAGATATATTAAAAATAATTTTGTTTCTAAAGTAGTGGTTAACATACACAGCTTTCTTTGATTTAATCGTAAAGCAGTATCCTTTTACAAGCCCTCAAGGATTTTTTCCATCATCCCACCTTTATATTTTGCTTATGTTATTATATTTTGCTTATGTTATTATATTTTTTCTCTCTGTTGTTTTATTTGATCACATGCACAAAGAACTAAAAATGCATCATATTTTATACACTGGGTTTAAAATCTTAATCTATAAATTAACTAGTAACTACAGCTGTCAGATACGTCTAAATGAAGTCGACGACAACTATACATTTCCCTCTGAAATGTGGTGTGGGTAGAAGTATACAGTCACATAAAATGGAAATACTGAAGTAACTTTACACCTGAAAATAAAAATCCTAATGGACTGAACTATGCTGTTTTAAATTGTGTAAGTATTTTTTTCTGTTTCTACTCATCTCTATTTATTGGTGAATAAATTATCTGCCATCTTTTTTCCTCCAGTGACGAAGCAGCAGCGTCCTCTGCTGTTTGTAAAGAGAAGTGAAACCCTTACAGCACCTATTCCCACCCAAGTTCAAACCAGACCTGGATCTGTTAAATTTGTGAGATGGGGTGTATTCAGAGAGGTACAGCTATAAGCAACAGCATTTATACAGACTGGCCCTTTAAAGATGTCCATTATGAACAACTGTGTACATTTACCTGCTCAGGAGCATCAGTATATCAGTATATACCAATGGAATTAAAAGTAGTTTCAGCCACAACATAAAAATGCTGGTAACATAGTGATGCATCAGTGATAATAAATCCTTTAATATCAGATTTTACAGTGTAACAGTCTCAGGGAGGTGACAGTGTATATATTGGACTTTTCTTTATCTTAGTAAAATGCTTTGTCTTGTTTTGAAACCATCTACATGTAAAATTTTAACACTACCTGATATTATATATATATATATATATATATATATATATATATATATATATATATATATATATTATATAATATGTCTAAAGGCATGGGCGGATTATAAGACAGTGGGCCCCTGGGCATGCAAAAGGCCCCACCACCCCTTCTACATGGGAACTTACATAGTACTTAGATGGAGACCGCCTGGGAATACCAGGTGCTGTATCTTTTCACTTTAAAAACAGCAGAGGGCGTTGCTGCTCCTTCACTGGAGACAGAGCTTGGAAAAGCCTTTAAATGATCTCACCATGAGGCGAAAGAAAAGAGTAAAATAGTTTATTGGATGAGTAAAGATCAACAGAAGGCACACATACAGTATCTGAAGGCAGACGTCACACCAGTGTCAGTATCTCTCTCCAGCCTCCACTCAAACCACCATGTGATCATCATATAGCAAAATATACCATCACAACAATTTCTATCTGCAGGACTCAAAGTGTGTAAGTCATGCACCTTGGAGAGGCTGAAACTGATGCAATACATTAGCAGGCTAAACTCTGCAGCTCATAGTACTTCAAGCAAACGCAGCCTTTAGCAAAAATATATTCATATATAATTATACACCTTTTCTACACATTGAAGCAAATCAACTATACAAAATGCAGAAAACTATCTCAGTACAATAAGCCGTTTGTAAGAAAGTCCATGCTTATAATTATTATTATTATTAGCATCATAGTGGCAGTATTACAGAATCAAAAATAGTAGCAGTACCTTTGTCAAAAAACAGTTTAGGAAAAACTTACAAGTCCATATAATGCCAAAAATATTAGCTTTGAAAACAAGAAAAAGTACACAAAAGACATTTCAATATACATGTTTATAGGGGGACTACAACATCTGGAAAATACACATGTGTCCCTTTCAAGCAGTATAAGGTTTACCCCCCAAAAATATAAAATTAGAAGTAAATTAATAAAGGAGCGCTCATGGTTTTGAGATGCTTTTTGGTTGAAATACAGATCCCAGAGTTCACGTACGCAAGGACTACAGCGACAACCATGCTACAGAACTACAACCAAACAGGCTGTAGGGTCAGTGTGACGGGGGAATATAAATACTGAGAAAAATGTCCTAATGTTATGAGCAAAAGTTTAAAATGTAACATTTTGAGAATACAGTTGCAATTCTTATCAGAAAATGTTTAATTGTAAATTTACAAAATAATAAAATAATAATAATGTAATAGTTTGTTAGCTAGTCTTTCAAATTACAACTTAATTTGAAAGACTTTTAAAACTTTATTCTTCAATATTACTTTAACTATACGACTATTTTCTTGTAAGGTTGTGACTTTTTAATCAAAATTTCATGACAATCACATTATAACATTTTTGCATAAAATTACTGACTTCTCCCCATAATATTATGACGTGTTTCATGTCACAACTTCATCTTGAAATATTACACTATTTCTTCAAATTTTTGAAAAAATATTACAAGTTAATTCTTGAAATCTCCATACGTTTCTGTTTTTGGCTCTAACCCATTATAACAACTAAACCAAATCAGAGTTACAATAGTTTTAGACAAAGGATTGCATTTTTGCATCTGTGATTTTCAGCTTCAAGCTGAAACCAAAACATTTGCCAAAGAGACGTTTCATTTCAATAAAAACTTCTTTCGTAAAGTCATAATTTCTGTGACATACATACATAATGTGGGTATACGTGGTGATTATTTCAAACACTGCTCAGTAAGTCAGGCTCCACCTGTGAAATACCTCCCGTTGCCTCCAGCTGCCAGGCTGTGGAGTCTAGTATGGGTAGCTGTCAGGGAAAGCCAGTCCCTGGACGCGCTGCTCCCCGCCTTCAGCCAGGTATGGACCCTCCTCCTCGTAGCTGGGCAGGGGGAGGCCGTCTTCCTCGCTGGGGGGAGGGATGGCGTCCGGGTCGGCCTTCAGACTCGGCCTCTGGTTGTCTGGGAAAGCCATGGAGAAGAGCGCCTCTGGGTTGCACACAAACTTGTAGACGTACCTTTCCCCAGCCACCTGAAGGATGGGCCAATCAGGGGTGAGAGAAATTAAGAATGTTTGTTAAGAATTTAAAGTGATTAATTCAATGCAAATTTCAATAGTTTTGTGATTTTGGTTACATGAACTCAGATTTTATCCAGTAAGCACATACAAAGACCCTGACACACCAAGCTGATGGTCGGCCATCGGTCAATGCAATCAGTAAGCATCTGTCGCCCTAGTGTTTGTGGTCTGTCTTGCACCATTGGCTCTTGTCGGCCCTTGTCGACTTTTTTTTTTAGCCTATTCAGCCTGTTAATGGGTGTCAGGGACAGTGGAGCCCATTGGTGAATGACATCACTCTGACTGGCAGTTCGCCTCAGCACACGAGAGGAGAAACCGAAGTGAGGAAAGTAAACAAATGACTGAAGTCAAGAGGGCTTGAGATAAAAACAAACTTGTTATATTAGGTGGGATTCTTTTTTATTTTTGGCCACTGAGCGCTTCAGCAGAAATGGTTCTTAATTGTTTGTGTTATGTTCGTTAGCACACAGTAAACACACACAGTCATTTGTTCTTTCAACATCTGATTGTGTTGTTAATGTGCTAACTGGCTAACGAGCGTCTTGAATCCGCCCTGTTGGTCTTTTGGTTTCCCTTTCTGAATGACGAATACAGACTACCGCCACCTGCTGTTATGGAGAGTTATTTCCTCTCACGCAGGAGCAGAATGTACATGCTAGTTGGCCATCGGCTGTAGTCTTTGTGGTGAGTTCAGATGCAACTTTCTGGAAGAGGCACAGGCGACTTGAGGCCTTCGTCGGTTTGGTGTGTCTGGGCTTTAAGAGCACTGGAGGAGAGAGGTGAAACGTGCCTTTACCTTCTGCATGATGCCCTTCTCGTAGTAGTACCTCAGTGAGCGGCTTAGCTTGTCGTAGTTCATGGCCGGCCGATTCTTCTGAAGCCCCCAGAGCCGAGCCACCTGAACACAAAGATAATTTAATTTTTCATTTACCAAACCAGTCAACTTTAGGTTCATTTTCATCCTTAAAAGCCTTTTAAAACAGCCCTGGGGTTGTGCGATGACTGACCTCTTCAGGGTCAATTAGTTTAAACTCCATGTTGCGTCCCGTCCAGACTATCAGGTGTCCATTGGCCGGGTTTTCCAGCAGTGTGAGCAGGAACTGCCAGAGCTGCAAGGAGCCACGGCGCTGGTACGGCAAACCCTCCTGCTTCACTTTGGCTGTTGACAGAGTCAAATAGGACACAATGAGGACACCTCGTACTCATTTTGGGCATGAATATTGTCAGAATTCATTCTAAATATCAGCAGCAGTAATTAGAGTTCAAATCCTGTCTTACCCTCAAGTCTTTCTGGTACAACACAAGTGTCGTCATAGTACAAATGTGGCTCTCTGTCATGACCAAACGCTGTGGGGCAAAAAATTAAATATTATTAGAGTTAACATTTGTTCTGCTGAGAAAATACTTATATCAAAGCAAAGACAAACACATAAACTCACCAACGCTGTTATTCTGGTACATGACTGAAGACTTCCCAAACGTCGACTGGCAGGTTTGAACCCCTGGAAGACACAAAGCAAGCCTTCTGGTCTCTAAATGCTCTCGACTAAAATGATGCACCATTTAATTATGTCTTTTTGTACACTCAAAATGTAGCAACTGTAAGTAGGTGTAGCAGACGACACACTCACCTGAGTCAAAGCCAAAGTCTCTTGGTTCTTGTTTGATCGTGACATGGTTGAAGGCAGTCTGGGGCCGGGCCAGACTTGGAGTGGGTGGCCCTGGCTCAGGATATCGTGGATCCACCAGCTCCTGTTTGAAAACTCGGGGGCCGTGGGGAACTAGAGGCTCTGAAAGGTGGCGCTGATACATCGGTCGACCATCACGACTTGCAGATTGGTACTGTGAGTTCACTGTTTTCTCCGGAGGGAGGAAAGACAAGCAGGGCTCTGACAGCTGCCGCTGAAACCTGCAGTGGAGTGCAGGAGGAGGTTTGAGGGTTTGAACTTTGTTTCCAGCATAAATCATATAAAAGTTTTAATCATGTCTGACCTTTGCTCTGTGCTGAAAGACGCACTGGGGCAGCTGACAGGGGGACGTGGCAGAGCAAACTGCTGGCTTTGGTTGAGCTGTGGGAGGTGGTGGTGGTGGTGGGAGGGGCTCAGGGCAGGAACGTGGCTTGGAGGGCAGTTGCTGGTCAGCTGCGGGGCAGAAGGTTGTAGCTGCCTCTGCACAGGTGGAAGTCCAGCAGGGTGGGTGGAGCCACACTGTGCTGGTGTGGAGGCTGGAGTCAGATCTTTGAGTCCAGCTGGCTTGTTGTCACAGGCACTGAGGAGAGAAGAGGAGATGTCAAGTTCCTGGAGATCACATTTCATCATAAGATGCACTGATGTAAAACATTGATTTCATACCTGTAACTATAAAGGCACATGTCAGGGTGAGGCGTTCTGCAGGGAGACAGGTCTTTAGACGGACTGGGCTCTCTCTTCACTTTGCTGACAGGTGGTCCATGAAACATCACTGCAAACACACACACATGAACACAAACACACTCATGAATAATAATCATTTTGTTCTTTTGTTCCTGACTTTATCCATATGTTTTTATTTGAATTTTAAGATAGTATTAAAACATTATATATTTAGATATTAAGGAAACTTTGATATTTTTTCCTGAGTTTTTGTGTCTAGGTGACTAATGGGAACATCCTTTTTTGAAACAGGTCCAGTGTTGAGCAAGAACGCTGCAGTCGGCAGCCGTGAAACAGGCTGCAATCTGACCACTCTGGGCATTTTTGTCACAATATATCATATACAATATCTACTGTGTCTTACATTCAGAGATGTGACGGTAAAACAAAAGGTTAAACAATGATTTCCGGTTTCCAGTGCTGCAGCTTACGTGTGAGATTTGTGTTTGAGCAGAAGAAAGAAATCCTCCTATCTGATCTCAGCCTTCCTGGACTCTGAAGCGCTGTTTCCATCCACAACGCAATCACCACCACATTTATTGTCAGCACCCGGAGTCACTGAGTTTAGGCAGCTATCAAACAGCAATAAATTCATGCAGCACGTGTTTGGCAGCAGCACGAAATGTACCATTTCCCCAGGTCTTATCTGTGGCATCATTTTTTAAGGTACAGGTACAGTGTCTGGAAATCATTTTATAGCCCCCCCTCTATTTCCTGCACCATTGACTACCATCATTTAATTGGCAGAGAACCACCGCCTGTGTGAGGGTCATATACTGTAATACCAGACAACTTGAAGAGATTAAACACAGACATATTTACACCACTGGCCCTGGAGAGTACATGGATTGTACTCATTCACACAGACTGTAGGAAAAACTGTACAAAGCCTCAGTAATGTAAAAGTTTGAGGTACTTGTACTTTCAAATTATGTGATTAAAACAGATGTTCAGCATCAAAATACTGCTTAATGCTCAATTACTGTTTATGAATGAGAAATCTTAATCCAACAAAACAGAAAATCGCTCTCAAAATGGCTGTTCTGCATGAGGAGTGATACTTAAAGGGATAGTTCAGGTTTTTTGAAGTGGGGTTGTATGAGGTACTTATCCATAGCCAATTACTATCTACAGTAAAAGGCAGTCGTCACGCCCCCAGTTTGGAGAAGCAGACAGGAGTACCAACATGGAAGCTAAGCAATGCACTGCAGTGGATGGGGTCAGCAGCAAAACACATTTTAGCCACCTTAAAAAAGTCCCGCCTAAAAAAAAACAACAAAAAAACAATACCAGTCTAGGTTTATGCTATATTTAGAATATTTTCACCACTTAAATTTTCCATCAGTCAGCTCTATCTGACAGGGAATCTTTTAACAGTTTAAGTTCCCCAACTATGCTCTTGTCAAAACCACCAAACTCCATTGGCCAAAAAAGTAATTTTAGTTTGATGAAAAAGGGAGCTTCTGCTTTGCCACTTCCTTGACTGGTTAGTTTGCTTGTGTTATTGTGTGGCTTTGGTGAATCTGAACTAACTCTTTTAAATGCCAAAATCACACCACAACACAAACAAACATAGCTGATTGAGGCAGTGGGAGACAAGGAGCTCCTGTGTTCAGCAAGCTTAAATGAGTGTTTTTGTCAATGGAGTCTGGTGGTTTTGACAAATTGAAGCTGTGAAATGATTAAAGTGAAAATAATCTACATACAGCTACACTTAAATTGACAGATTTTTTTGTTGGCTAAAATATGTTTAATGTTGCCCCCTGTCCACAGCAGCACATTGTTTGCCTTTCATGGCAGTACTCCTGTCTGCTTCTCCAAATTTAGGGACTGGCCACAATTTATTTGGAGTATGGAATATTTCTGTATTACTGGGACTGTACTTGACATAAAGCTGCCATTCCTGTTATTGTCAGCACCATCTGTGATTCATAGTCTCGAGCACGTAGGTTTCTATGTAAGACTCACTGAAACAGGTGTACATAGTGCATTTCTTGAGGACTATTTCCAGATGTCACTCAGATGTCTAGACATAAATAAAGCATGTGTGTTATTCTACAAAATATCCGCTCCCTGACGTACCACTCCGAGCGCTCTCTATAAATATTAGAGGAGAAGCAGCTACTCACAGTTATTGGACTGGAAATCTGGGACAAACTGCTCGTCATCAGGAACCTGAGCTGTCAGAGGGATAAAAACGGGATGTTAAAGGACTCCTCTCGTCACTGAATTTCTGTATACTGTGCATCAACTCAATCCCACAGATACAGTTAGACAGATAGAATTTAGTTTTGTGATGCTTGCAGGTCTCACCTTCTGCGATCCAGATTTCCTGAAGCTGGATCAGATCTTGAAAGAGTTCTGCAACACAGTTATGAAACTGTATTAAAATACTAGTAAAGTTAGTTGTCAATATTACTTTTACAGAGCTACCATGTTACTTTTCGAACCTCTCACAGACAAACATGTCACTCCCTCTGATGCCCAGTAAACACTTTCACATGTGGACATGATGAGTCTACCTTCTGTGTCCTGAGCCAGCTCTGTGTCCATGAACTTCCTTTTCCGCTCGCTGAGACATCTCTCTGCTCCCTCGGCATCATGTTTCTAAAAGTTTAAAAAACTTCAGTGAACACAAATTGAAAATCTAATCAGTGGTTGATCGGCAACTTGCAGGGGATGATGAACTCACCTTCTCGGGGACTGTGAAAGGGACCTGCTGGTCATAAAAGCCGTCCATGTTGCAGGAGTCTTCACCCTGGAAGGACAGATTAGAAAACACATTAGCCTACCTATCATATTAATCTTCACCAATACCACTCCATCCATATCACTATCACCTCTTCCATGTATCTCTGTGCTGTTCTAACCTCCATGACATCACAGCAGGGTTTACAGTGGCTATAAAAGCCTTGTTGTCAGTGACAGTGTTATGCAACCTCCTGTACGTTAAATCATAAATACGAGCCGTGTCCCTTTAAACATGTTTGCATAAGTGATGCTAGTTCTGAGGAGATAAACAGAAAGCAGCTGTATAATCTAATAAACTGTGATGTCTCTTATTTTCCTCGTGTGGCTGCACTGCGGAGACTTTACTGCGTACTTCATCAGACTGGTATCACTAATCACGGAGTAAATCTTTGTTTTAATGTTAACAAAATGATACTACAGGCATTTTATAAGTGAAATAAATGGATGTGACAGATCGTCTTACTGGAAGATAAATAAAAAAGGTGTCTGCAGGTATCAGATACTTAAATTTAATGATTTTATGACCTTTTCAGGATGATTTTAAACCAAATTTAAGACTTAAAGATTATTGGACAAAGTATCTTTCTTTTTCAAGCACTGCAGGTAAGTGCAGTGTAAAGGTGCTTTTATTCTTATTTTCAATTCTAAATATCACAATTATCATTAATACTGGTTTATCACACACACACCTACTTGTTTCATACATCAGACCATAACTCATTTTGACCAAAAAGAAATTGAAAGATCGATAAACAAAATTAGATTGAATATTTCAGGCAATTAAGACTTTACAAATTCAAACTTAAGAACAATGACTTTTAAAGCTTAAGGTTTATAAAATTGAATTTCAGAGTGTGTAGAATTTAGTGGCATCTAGCGGTGAGGTCGCAGGTTGCAATTAACTGAAACTTTTCCCGTGTGCCAAGGACAGGTGTAGGCAACCACATACAGCTCTTTAGCCCCTCTCCAGTTGCTCCCTGTAGTTTTGGCAGAAAATTATGTGGAAATGAATAACCATTATTTTCATTTTTATCATTTTCATTTATTGTTGTGGGCCCAAGTGATTCTTTAATTCTGTAAAAATGAGTAGCTTACACATCATACATTGCTGGCCTGGCACCTTTTCCCCAAGAAAAAACATCACTAGCCATGTCTACAGTAGTCTTGAGTCTTCCTAGCTAGGCTAGCTGTGGATTCCAAATCCAAAAAGGGAAAAGTATCAGGGGAAAATAGAGAATTTAATAGTGTGTGGACAAATATGTTTGCTTTCCTCAGCAACGCTGCAAAGTCAAAGTACCAAATAATCAAAAATAGCCCACTGCAGAATAGCCACCTTGTGCTAAAACATGTTAATAAATGCCTATTACGATCTATTGGCGATGTTGATAGGCTGAATTCAACTTAAAAGGCTGTGAGGAGATGATTAGAAAAATTATTATGAGGCTCAAATATGTTTTGTCGACCCCTGGTTTAGGAGAACTACAGTGGCCAACACAAAAACATGAGAACACAAAAACATGAATGGCTCTGTTGAGAGCCAGTGTTTGGTTTGTCCGTTCTGGGCTACTGTAGGAACAACATGGCAGACACGGTGGAAGAGGACCCGCTCTATATGTAGCTAAAAATATATATTATATTTCATTTCTGCTAATAGATGCCCCTAAATCCTACACACTGGACCTTTGCGTTGTTAAGGACCTGCTGACACCCTGTTAAAGGAACAGTTCCACAATTAAGGGAGTATCCGGAACACAGCTGGACTTAATCTGGTTGTACTGGAGGGGGATGATGAAGTATATGTCAGTAATATAAAACAGAAAACTGATGTTTAAGAATAAAATCGTTGTTGTGTGTGACGAAATAATCTCAACTCAGAAGGTACCAGCTTTTTTCTGAGCTTTCAAGCACAACTCACAGTTTTAGTGAGTGTAAGGGAGTAGGTTTGGTTTCAACACTGGGGGTAACACATGAAAAACATGGAGAGTTTGGAGTCCTCCCCCAGGAAATTTTGAGCGTCAAACACTTCATTTCCTCATTTTGGTGGATTTCTATGCAGACATTTGTCTGCAGCAGTTTATAGTGGAAATGTCTTTAAATTCATCAAAATATAAGTCCTTGGCTACATTCAATTGAGGGGGATGTGTCCCTTGTGTCCCCCTGAGCTCTACACCTATGCTTGAGTGAATGAGCTGGCTCAGGCGTCAACACATGATGATGATGATGATGATGATGAGGAAGACAAAGAAAGAAAAGAAGGAGCTGTAAAGCTATAAAGCTGATATTATACTGTAACTTCAAACTTTGTTTCAGATTTGTACGTGTTGTTATAACATCAGACAGTAACTAGCTTCCCATTCACACAGGTGACAGTGAGATGGGTTATAATCTTAAAAACACTAGTTTAGTCTTTTGAATCTGGTACAGCAAGATTTCAACTTTGTTATGTCTTTGTAGGCTTAAAAACAATCCAAGCCCATCTTCAAGAAGTTAATCAGACTAAACTCAAGCTACAGAATAAGATGAAAGGTCTCACCTTTATCTCATAACTGTTGGATGGTATCACAGCACACGGAAGTCACATTCCTTTGATGAAAGCAGTGGTTTCCGTAAGTAAACAACACCCTCTCCCTACTACTGATTTTGTTGGAAGAATATCCTCTAAATAACCAACAAAAAAATTGTAATTATTTGGTTGATCTGCTGTAATGACGCAAACACTAAATGAAGTCATATGACTCTTACTCGTGGTGTTTACGACCCGTTAGGTTGACTGTAAGCAGCACAAAAACAAAAATCAAAGATTTGTGAATGGAGTTTGGCGTGATGCACGGGAGAAAGCGCCTCCTTGTTTTTCTCAATGAAGTGAAACTTGATCCTGGCAGGAGGAGAGGGAAGGAGGAGGAGGAGGGGGGCACACCAGCTCACCATTGAGAAATTTGTCACAGAGCACCTCTGTGCTAAGATCCACGATGCTAGCAGGCCGTACAGACAGCTGCTGCAGACGGATATACCGCGCTGCACGGCTGACAGATGCGGGGAAATGGACGCAATGTTGCCTTTGATTTTTAGAAAATGGCGTTCGCCTCCGAACCCATACCTGCTCCCTCACAGCCAGCAACAAACCGCGACGATGCGGTTTATGTAACTAAACAAGGCAAAAACAAGCCCACGCGTGAACTCTGTTTGTAAAAAGTGATGTAATAACAATGCAGGACTCACCTGGGAAGTGAAGTTTCTTGTCAGTCTGAAAAATAACCGCAGATTTCCTCCCCTACATCCCCTGCAGCTCCTCGAATTAAAACTCGGCTGTGGATTTTTCTCAATGAAGAGCTCTGATGGCTGGATCCACAGCCGAGCCTTGTGCTGCCCTGCCATTGGCTGGAGGACAGAGTCAGTCAAAGGGCCAGCCAATCATCTTCAAGACTGCGCTGACGTCCGTCCCTTGTGTTTTTTATGAATGGCTGCGTTTCATTCATGGTTCCACAGCTCTCTTAAAGGGCCAGCACCGCCATTCCATTAAATCAGTAAGTAAAAATAAAATAAAATAAAATAAAATAAAATGAAATAACTCAGATCCCAGTTTGAAATGTATATGAACAAATACAATAATCTTAAAAATAGCAATAAATAAATGGCATTCATTCATTAATTTTCTGTAACCGCTTATCCAGTTGGGGCTCGAGACTATCCCGGCTGACTTAGGGCGAGAGGTGGGGTACAGCCTAGGCAGATCTAGACTATCGCAGGGCTAAATAAATGGCATGGTTTCAAGATGGTGTCCAAGAACATACCATACCCTCCGCCAGGGTTGTCCCTTGTCTCTGAGTCTGTTTGTGATATTCATGGATAGGAGCCAGGGGGAGGAAGGGGTCCGGTTTGGTAACCTTAGAATTGCATCTCTGTTTTTTGCAGATGATGTGGTTCTGTTGGTTTCATCACACCGTGACCTCCAGCACACACTGGGGCGGTTTGCAGCCGAGTGTGAAGCGGTTGGGATGAGAGTCAGCACCTCCAAATCTGAGGCCATGGTTCTCTATTGGAAACCGGTGGATTGCCCCCTCCAGGTTGGGAGAGAGTTGCTGCCTCAAGCAAGGGAGTTCAAGTATCTCAGGGTCTTGTTCATGAGTGAGGGTAGAATGAAGTGTGAGATGGATCAGCGGTTTGGTGCAGCATCTGCAGTGATGCGGGTGCTCTGCTGGACTGTTGTGGTGAAGAGAAAGCTGAGCCAGAAGGCAGAGCTTTTGGTTTACTGCTCCATCTATGTCCCAGCCCTCACCTGTGGTCATGAGCTCTGGGTAGTGACCGAAAGAATGATATTCCGGATACAAGCAGCCAAAATGAGTTTCTTCTGTGGGTGGCTGAGCTCAGCCTTAGAGATAGGGTAAGGAGCTCTGACATCTGGAGGGAGCGCGGAGTAGAGCAGCTGCTCCTTTGTGTCGAAAGAGGTCAGTTGAGGAGGTACAGGCATCTGATCAGGATGCCTCCTGGGAGTCTCCTGTTGGAGATGTTCTGGGCACGTTCCACTGGTAGGAGGCCCCGGGGCAGACCCAGAACATGCTGGAGGGATTACATATTTCATCTGGCCTGCGAACACCATGGGGTACCCCAGGAGTACCTGGAAAGCGTTGCTGGGGAGAGGGACGTCTGGGGTGCTTCGCTCAGCCTGCTGGATAAGCAGTTGAAAATGGTTGGATGAATAGAATATACCATACAGATTTAGTGGCAGCCCTATATAAGACTTACTTTTTATACTTAATGTAAAGTGAAGTAAAGAAGCTGCATTATCCATCTATGTTTCATCAGTTCATAATAGACTTGAAGTTGTTTTTGTTGTGTAACTATGCGTGCCATCAATCAGGATGCTTTCATTGCAGTGTAGAAATACTGTACTTCCTCTCCTTTACCAAGTCATCACGAGCCACCAGAGACACACAGGCAGTTTTGTAGCTGCTGCATGTTTGATAGATTTAATCCAGTATCACACATGACTGCTTCAAAGTCCATTAATCTCAGTGGGTGGCAGAGAGCAGTTTCTCCACTTTTAATTCCACTTTGATCTCTCTCCACTTCATTAACATTTACTGCAGAGAGATCACCAAGCATGCCACATAATTATGTATTAAATCTGGTATTCAGTGTATTCATAGGGCAGCATTGAGGCATTCATACAGAGCCCCTTTGAGGACTGATGGTTCTTGGAAATGTGAGACAACATACAGTAATAGAACACTGCAGTCTTGGGGACTCAAATAGGGAAGTTGGAAGTCGTTGCGTTTCCGTCTGTTTTGCGTACTGCAATTTGTTTTTGTTGACCATACCATGGTTTTTGTACCCCAACAAAATTATCATTAACTGCTGCTCAGTTATGTAACCTTAGTTCGTCAAAGTTCTCTCCTGCAAGTTGATTGGATGCTGTTGGATTGGTTCAAGCAAAGCGGATCTGGGGAATTGAGTGTCGACTTGCTGGTAATAACAATAACATTTCTTGAGCCAGGAAATAAAGGAACATTAATTAATTCGTCGTACACTTTTTCCAATAACACACTTCCGAATCTTTGGGTTTGAGGGAAGGTATCAAGTATTTTCAAGTCGAAAGGCTCAAGTCCATGTGAAGTCATGAGTCATTGGTATTGAAGTCCAAGTCGAGTGCAACTTGAATCCACAACTCAGATGTCAGTTCTCTGCTGCAACACCTACTTAACACATATTCAATCAGTATTTACGTCTCCTTTATGTTCTTTTTTGTCTATGCATCTAAAATTCTGCAAACCTTTATAACTTCTGACTCTGCTAAGAAACGTTTCAATCACCTCAATGCAAGTTAAAGAATATCCAGGCACTGTTGACATAAAGGGAAGCATGCTTTTCACAACACAAAGGAGGATCTTTGAACTAGTCAATTAAAAAAAAACCAACAACACTTATTTCCACACCTTAATACGGTTGCATCATCCCATTTTTGCAGCTGTCATTTTATTTGCATTGTAAAACCCCACTGCTGGTTCTTACTATTCAAAGTCCCATTTTGTGACTTCAGACCGACTGACCTGTTCAGGTTCAGTTTTTTTTTTTTCCCTTTTGCAGGGTGCAGTGATTGTTTGTGTCCTGAGAAACTGCTTGATCAGCATTGGGAGATGCCAGAATAGATCTGTGTGATGATAAAAGTTCTAGTTCAAACATCAGCTGAGCTCAGCAGCTCTGTTACTGATTTGCAACATCTCCTGTTTACTCGGCCGTCACGTGTCTACTACTGTGTACATATCACAGCACAGATTTTTATTCATCCGCTCTGGCAGATCGACAAGCCTGATATAATCCAACATATCCTGTGTGAGGAAATTACACACTGGAGTCTTATAGTTTCTTATCAAACGTGTCTGCAGGTTGTGTTTATGATGTTTTTCCCTCTGTTCCTTCCTGAAGCTCTACGAGTGTGTATCTTTTGTGGTATCACGTTACTTGCTTTTTGGCAACAAGTTTTAGTGTGAACAAGTGGTAAAGAGAAAAAGGAAAAGAAACCAAATTCATAGAAAATGTGGAAATACTGATCCAGGATAATGATCTATGACTCATACTTATAAATTAAGACCTTACAATTCTCATCATCCCCCAAATTACATCTTTACAGCTCTAAACATCAGATAACTTTTCAGGGGTGAGATTAATCTATTTTTGCAAGTTAGATATAGATAATGTTGACTTAAGTCGATTTAATAAGATGCTGTTGAGATTGCTTTGTTTGTTTTACCCCAAATGCTATATCTATTTCCATATTTCCATTATAAAACTCCATACAAAGTCCAGATTCTGCCTGTGTAATGACACTCTCGTACCACTAGGTGGCTCTTATGCCTACATCCTGCATTCCTTACAGTTAATGACTCCTGTACTCATGAATGTACATGTTCATGTAGCTGTAATAATACTCCAACAATATAATATAAACACTAGTGTGGACCACTTTCTATATGAGTTATTTTACCTTTAATATTTTCAAGAAATGCAGGGCAGCTTATATTTTTAAATTACAGGATTGATAATTTGACTTAAGCAAAGGATATGAATACTACAAAAAAAAGCAATACACTCACTTGAGACGAATATTATTTGCTGTTTTTTTTTAATTCACAAGAATATTGTCTCAGAATTCTTACAAAAGTTTTTATTGAAAAAAAATCTGCTTTTTTCTGATTCAATAAGATACAGCTAATAATTTCTTCTGTCCCTCTCTCTCCTTCCTTTTTTGTTTTTAGTGCTTTTATTTTTTGAATATCATTATCATGTTTCTTGCTTATTTTCATCCTCTCTACTTTTATTCTTTGTGGACATAAAAGAGATTAAGAAGAAATGTAGGATGTACATACATATATTGCTAAAAAAAATAACAGTATACATGTATGGATGTTAATAAATAATTAAATAAATTAAATACATAATTTAATTAGATAATTTTAAAAAAAAGTAATTAAATAAATAATTAGGGTCACATGTTTCTAACTTTCTGATAAACCCGCAGCAAAAGATAGGAAGCCATTTGTACTTAAAAATTACATTGATATCGACTTTTGTAAAGGCTTTAATTGTAAATGTTAATCAGTTGTTAAATGGAGTTTGGTCCAGATGCTCTGCAGCGCTTTTAGAGAAGGTCAGAGGTCAAACAATCCACTGCAGTTTACCTAATAAACTCGTTCTAAAAAGACAAAACAAGTGCAGCCAGAAGTGGCTTCAAATATCAGCAAACTAATCCAGCAGGTGAACTGTATCTTTTAATTTTGTTGTGTCTGTGCACCAGCTGGCTGCTGGATTTGTTGGACTGCTCTGCTGTTTTTTCCTCTGACACAGACTGTCATCTAAAGAACAATGGCTGCCGGCATACCGTGGGTCCCTGCTGGTGAATTCTCTTGAATCATCACTGGGCTTTTGCTGCCAGGTCCTCGCCAGCCACCAGATGTAAAGTCACCTCCCCCAGAGTGGATCGTAATGTTTTTGGTGACTCCCAGATCTTTCATCTAGCTCCAATAGCAGGCCAAGTTTCTAGTGTGAACAAGAAATATAAACATTTATGGGTAGGTTGTCATTAAATGTAATGCTCCCCAGAGGATGTACCCTGTACGTTTACACTGTTACACCCATGTTCAAAAATAAAAAAAACTTGTTCTCTTTTGTTTATACATATATTTGCTCCATTCTGATTTGTTTTATCACAGCAATAAAATCATTCCCACTCTGTTGCAGTTTGTGCACTTTTATTTGCAGATAAGTTAAGTTCAGGGTAATAAGAGGAGGAAGGTGAGAAACAGGAAGTGATGTTGTTTATGTGTCCAAAACACGTCTAATGGAGCCCACAGACGGATGAAGGGCACCCCAGTCTGCATGCCGTCTGTACTCGCCCTTCTCCAGCAGGTACTGGCGTCCCCTGTAGTTCGGATGCTCATAGAAAACCCAGACGCCGTCCTGGATGTGAGCCGAGTGAACGTCACGGTAAGGCCAGCGGTCCATCAGATTAGGCAGGTCTTCGCTGAACTCGAGCATCTGGCCGCTGAAGTCTGGACGTTCATAGATGCGCATCCTGTGCACGCTAAATTGCTTGAACATTAAACAAGCACAGCATGGTCATTAGCAGGTTCTGGTATGGAAGCCAAGAACGGCCAAGTATTCATTTAATGCTCTTAAATATCACAAGTTAATGATTTTATCTTCATGAGACAGCAAAGGTCGGTTTCTCATGTTCATGGGATAATTATGGAGAAAAATGAGTGTCTTGTTCATTTCATCACACCTGACTTCAGCCTTCTTTCAGCCAGTCTTCTCCTTAAATGATTCGGTCTGATCTACATAATATTTCTAACAGAGAGAGAAAGACACAATGAAACTTCGGCCTGCGTTAGATCTTGCTTGAAGTACAGCCTGATGCTCTGATCAGTTATTAGTCCTTGATCTGATTTTCAGCCTACATCAGCTGCTACAGCTGGCAAGATTGCATCAATGCTGGCATGACACTCCTGATCTCAATAAACATCTTGAGTAATGAGAGGAAACAACCTCTTGTTTATGGGTTGATTATCTCATTATCTCGAGATAACATGACCCTTTGTTTTCCTAGTGATTATTGATTGATCATCTTGTTATCTCTGAACAACAAAGCTCATTTTCTTGAGATAACAAAACCAAAAAAACTATTGTTTTCACTTGATTATGGGATATTGTGTGTTATCTCAAGTTAACACAGCTTGTTTTCTTAGGGTAACAAAATAATTACCTTGTGATCTCAAGATAAAGCATTTTAAAACATGGCTGTTCTTGGCCTTCGTACCTTAAAGGTGCTGGTGGGCACCTTTGGACACAGCCAGGCTAACCTTCCCCCGTCTCCTGTCTTTCCGCTAAGCTAAGCTAACCATCTCCTGGCCCTAGCTTTATATGTAACAGACAGATATGCAAGTGGTATCAATTGTCTATCTACCACAGGCGGGCTTCAGTGTAACCCCAGATACAACCAAGTGTGTCCTGAGGCTTGCTGAGCTCCGGCTACTTCATCTACAGATTTAAATAGTTGGAAAAAGGAAACATATGCTTAGCTTGAGATATTTCTGGCTTTGTGTCAAAAGCTTTTTTCCAGGACTTACATGTGTGATCAGCCGACAGGAGCGGATGGTGTCACTGAAGCCGTTCCAGCTCTGGTAGTTAGGGTACTCCCCTCTCATGAGGATGTACTGGTAGCCCATGTACTGGGGTCTCTCATAGATGACCCAGGCCCCGCTCTCCACTCGGATGGAGTTACAACGCTGGAAGTGTGAGCTGAGCTCAGGACAGTCACTACTGCATTCATAGTAATGGCCCTTGAAGTTCCTGTCCTCATAGAAAAAGATCTGCAAGAAGGACCAACTGTTAATGAAATAACACCCCTACTAAACTCAAAGCACATAGCTCTTGAATGTTATATGCAACCATTTAGCAGTTAGCATCAGGTGCATCATGATATTATTATGTTACAGTACTCACTTTCCCCATGCGCTCCATAGTCACCTTATCTTCCTCCTCACCCCATCAAATCAAAGCCCTCATTCACGCTGCATCATCGATGGTCCACTTTCATATAAAGGCTGATGAAATGCACTGCCAGTGGATTTATTGTCATTCAAATGAGCTCCCCATTAACTTTGACATATTAGCTGATGCTGCAATTGTTTTAAAGTACATGGCCTCGGTTTGATTGCTCCTGTGGTGATGCAGGAAATTTGGACTGGATGGTGTCACCATGTTGAACTAGTTCATGCTGTAACTTTTTGTATGCAATACATAACATACATTTTCACTAATTTTACATAATTTATATTGCACATACTTTTACTCTCTGACAATTAGCTATTTCCAATCACCATACGGAAACAGACATAAAGATATTGCAGTTTAAAAACAGAATATTAAAACATATTCTGTGATGTGTTTAAAGATTGTTTTCAGATCTAAAGTATGTTATGGCCATGAAATGTTGGCTTGAATTTGAAATCTTTATTGAAGTCAAATCTCTTTAGCTATGCTAAGCTACGAACAAAAACAAGAAAAAAATACGTTTTAGTCAATTTCATAAAACTGTGTGACGTATGTAATCACTGCAACATTTCAAACATTTAGAGTTATATGGTATATTCAATTAAATATCCAAGTTAGCATTCTGTAAGTGTACGAAGGCCCAAAAGGGCCACAAGACAAAAAAAAAAATATGTGCAGAAAAAATATCACCTGTCGGAACAGTCACAGCTCTGAATAATTTTGCAGGCTGTTCTCCCACAAATGTAATGCACCAAAATTTGTACATATCCCATGTCATCATGAGCCAGTAATTTGTGTATAACCCATATATTTTGCAAGGCTGCAATAATGTATCCAATGCACTGGGACTTTCCGCAGGAGACTGGTGTTTGAAATCGAGTGAGCTTTGAGTTATTTTAGGGCAGTGGTTCCCAACTGGTGGGTCACGGGTCCATTGTCAATAGACTGATTTGTGAATGTGTCAAGTTTGTGAAAAACACACTTTATTTTTAAGTACAGTGAGTGAAGTACAGCAAACTAGCTTGACAACATGGCCGAACGCAAATATGACACTGAATATATGAACTGCAGGGACCTTGAACTAATGACTAAGGAGAAATCTGGACCCCGTGGGTGGACCAGTTGGCAACCACTGTTTTAGGGTGCATCGTCACCATGTTTCTTTTCATAAACCTAACCACAGTAAATTTACTTGCTTTAACTTAACCTCCGTAACTGTACTTTAATTACATAACTTTACGTTAAGTATGTAGCATCATTTGTGGGGCGCTAATTCATAGGGTATCATATGAACCGTCACGTGTGCTTTTATCGAGGAACCTTTGCATGAGTGGCAAAATAATAACTGATTTTGTATTTAACAAGTGAAACATAATAAATGTGTGACATGTGATATGTTTAATAATGCAGGTTTTTAGTTTCAAAAAAAGGAAGACGGCAAATAAATTTTGCATCATGACTTTATTTTTCAGCCTCATCACACATTTTTGCTAAATTACATGGCTAATGCTCCTTAAGCCGGCGGATGGATCCAACAATGGGCTGCATGCCCCCCCACTCTGTGTGCCGTCTGTACTCGCCCATCTCCAGCAGGTACATATGCCCCCTGTAGTTGGGATGCTCATAGAAGATCCAGGCGCCTTCGAACACCTTGCAGGAGTGGACCTCGCGGCTGTGCCAGCGTTCATGGAAGACGGGCATGTTGTCTGTCACCTCCATTGACTGGCCCTCAAAGTTGGGCTTCTCCCAAACCTTCAGCCTCCATGAGTTCCCCACCTGGAAGAAAGAAATGGAGGACACTGAATGTTTGCGACAATCAACGACTGTAGAAGAAAAATTGGTTTCTGTCCACAGATATACACGCTTGAAACAAACCAAAAGCTAAATCTAAAAGGCTAATATTCAAAAGCATAAAACTGTTTTAACATATTTTGACATAATAATTTCAACTCAAGGATCACTTGCTTCTTCCAGGGCTTTCACCTACAGCTCATGGCCTTCATCAGCATATGAGCTTGGGTGTACGACTACCTGTTATCAAGTGACTTAAAGGACATCATGGCAACTGAAGATCTTTAGGATAATTGAGTAGACTTTATCCTCCGATAAAGACCATGAGATGTGGCTGAAAGCTCTCGTATAGGCAAGTAAGTGGACCTTGAGTCAAGATTACCAATCCCTACATCTAGAACTACTCTTTTAACTTACGTTCCTAATAATGCGACAGGAGCGGATGGTGTCGTTGATGCCCAGCCAGCGCTGGTAGTCTGGGTACTCTCCTGGGCTCAGCACATACTGGTAGCCCATGTAGTTTGGTCTCTCATAGATGACCCAGAATCCTCCCTCCACTCGGATGGAGTTGCAGCGGCTAAGGTATATGTGCAGGTCGCTCGAGTCATTGTCACACTCGTGGAATCGACCCTGAAAGTTTCTGTCTTCGTAGAAAATGATCTGGAAAAGGAATATAAACGTAATATTAAACCTTTAAGGCTGTGAAGAGGCTTTTAAATCAGCACGTTTTAATATAAATACATAGTTCGCATTCGTTTATCTTTAAATACCATATAAGCTAAGTTATGCCACATTAAAAATAAATAAATGAAATGTACCTTCTCCATAGTTAATATCAATTGGTTTGGTGTGTGATATAAAACATTAAAGCAGCCACCTCCAATATTCTCTTTATACAGAACAAGAACAATAAAACTAAGCACATAGTTTGCTTTGTGTGAACTGGATTATTCAATTGGCGATTCAAATATTTATCCAGGCTTATCACATTGTTCTGAAGCAGTGAATCCTGTTTCCCTAAACAATGCAAACGCAAAGTGCAAAGCACCCCAAAGCCACTGGATGCTGCACAGCGTGCTGACAAAAACAAGGGCACTGCAGGACATCTGGTTTGATATAAAACGTGTTGAGCTGAGTCAGTGACACTGCAGGAAGGCTCCAGATACTTTACAGGACATAGTGAGTCGTGATTTTACACACTGCATAACTGATTTATATCAAACAAGGTGCACTCTTGACCTAAGAAATAGCAAGTTAAATAGTTTTACACTGAAAACAGTCACAGTGATGATGATTCTCCATGAGAACAGCCTCGAAAAAACTCTCAAGAAGTCAACAGTGAAGTTTTCTTTTGGGTCAAATTTCTGAAGGTACTAAAATATATGTATTACTTTATGGAAGCAAACCTGTATTTTTTTTTATTTAATTTTGTTATTCATGATTCTTAGTTTCTTTTTATATATATATATATATATATATATATATATATATATATATATATGCATATTTAGTCCTTCTCTTCTATGTCTCTTCTGTATCAGATACAAATGTATACACGCTCATACACATGTTGGCCAGACATAACCACGCTCAGCACAGTAACTGGTTTGCATATTTATAGCAGCAAGAATATTGTTATAGCAACACATCCTTTCTCTGACGCTTAGTCACTGGCCCGACACGTCAAAATATGACATGCTAGGTACCCCTCCTGCGTCAATTTTCCACGTACAGGGACGGCGTGTCAATTTACGCTTGTTACACGAATTGTCTTTTTGAAATAAATTCCATTTTTACAGGAAACATACAGTTTTTGCTTATTAAATGCATGCAGTCTCTTTTCAAATAAAATTAAAAACTAGGTGAAAATACTTTTTACGTTCAGATGTTTAAGCAACAAAAGCAAGTGGCGAGATTAAGAAAAAAAACATGGTCTGGTTTAAAATAAGTACAGTTGTTACGTGATGTAAGGTCATGTACATCAAGTGACATTCCTACAGTGTCGTATGCTACACATGCTAGCACACTACGCTGCTTTTAAAAGACTTCGATTGACTTCTGGTTTCACACGGGACACGTTTGTTTTACCCATCCACCACTTCTCCCACTTGCCCAATGCAGAGTTTCTTGCTCTTTATACTACAGTAATTGCCCAGGGCGTCACAAAATGCTGCCACTAGGTGTGTCTCATACAACTGCTAAGGGCACCTCTGCGCATCGGTATCTGACACCATTGACCAGGTGTCGGTATTTCACAAGCTGGTAAAGAGATCGGATTGGTTAGTTCCTAATTTTTTGTTTGTTTTGCCTCATTTTGTCTATATTCCCCCCATGTAGGTATTGTATGTTACAACCTTGGTTTTGTGAACTGCCCTTTGCACCAATTAAAAAAAACAAAAACAAACAAAAAAAACATTAAAAATCCATTCAAATAATTATTGAGACATATACTGTAGATATTTGTGGTCCCCAGAGGACGAACCCTAGAGGTAAAGGGTCAGTACTTGTCAAGTTAAGCAATGACAACGAAGTATCTGCTGACCCACACATGACCTGTCCTCTCGTGCCATAGTCAGGAGTGGTACACAGGAAATATAAAAATCTAAGCATCAGATTGCAGTGATGTTTACCGAGCACATTAATGCTCCTGAGAGGACACTCCATGACCTCACATCTTACTCCATTAGGTGAAACTTGCAAGTGCAAGAATACTGTAGGTAAATCACCAGTATGCTCTTAATTTTGTCTGATATTCATACTGCAGAGTGTAATGAACATTGCGGCTGCGACTGTCTGACTGTTAGTGGGTCTCGGGGCAAATTTCAAACTCTCTGAAGATGCTAATAATTTCGCTGTAATGGCGTGTGGCTGTTAGCACCAATCTTTGTGAACTGGACTGTTTTTTTGCGGTGAGGTTTATTTGCATAAAAAGGGGTCAACTTTGTGCCAAATGTCTGCATATACTCATTTAAAAAGATACAAACAACACAGAAACACTGAGATGCTATTTACATGGCGGCATAATTAGGGGTGCATTTCATCCTTTGCAGGTGCTTTACACGTTTTCTTTTTGTCTTGTTTGCGCAGATTTAGTGGCCGCAAAAGCCGTGAATTGTGAATTTGTCACAGTTGCAGTTATACAAATTTTAAAATGATGTTTGGAATGAAAACCTTTGGTGTTATTTAGCCACTTATCCTCAGATGACAGTTTTATTATTGCATTATCCTAAGTTATCAAACACTTATCTCGTGATCAGGAATTAATTATATTCTTTTACCTTCTTTCTCTTCATTTTTGCTCTGTTCTTGTCTTCTTATCAAGATCGAAAGGCATCCCTTCATGGTGAAACTCACTAACAAATCTTAACCAGAGATAATGAGACATTTAGAGTCACTCCACCTATTTTAACCATTGTCTTTGATTTATTAGTTTGAGTTCGGAGCCTGCAAATTTATAACAGGAAGTGTGTTAAAAACTGGAGTCATGGAGTTTGAAGGTTTGGGCATTTACCAGGCATGGAGGGTCTAACAAAAAGGCTGGTGATTTGCAATATTGGAAGACTAAAAGTTGGGATATCTCTGCCTCTGTCTCTTCTGACCATTATTATTAATCTTTTGTTAATCTTTAATAAGTCTCTTGCAAGTCCCCCAACTTTACAGATGTGCATAACTAAATTACTGTAGTACACCTTTAAGTCGTGATTATGAGTTTTGGTGTTTGCTACCTCAAACTAGTATCAAATTATATGATGAATTATGTCAATAATTACAATCAGTGGTCTAGCATGAGACATATTTACAGTAAATCCATGAGACAAGTTAGAGTTTGCTTCTCATTTATTGATATGTCGCGTCAGGCATCTGGAAAGATCTTGAATCTTATCTGGTCAAAGCTAAAGCGGAGGTAGAGTTAAAACTCTGTGATCCTGCGGAAGGAGCCCACACCGGGCGAGGTTGCCCCCCAGTCGCTGTGCTGGCGGTACTCGCCTCGCTCTAGGAGGTACTGGTGCCCCTTGTAGTTGGGGAGGTCGTAGAACACCCAAGCGCCATCGGTCACCACGCAGGAGTACGCCTCGCGCATCTTGTAGGTGTCATACACTGAAGGACAGTCATCAGAGCACTCCACCATTTGCCCGCCAAAGTCTGGCCTCTCGTACAGCCTCAGCTTCCACGTGGTGCCATAAGCCTAAAAACACAAGATATGTGCTATGGACATTGGTTGGTACACAAAATTGTAAAGTACATCTTGCTACTGCAGCTACTGTCATGCACATGTTCTAAATATTGCAGGGGATGTGTCCTTTACATCCCTTCCAAAATCACACGAGATAATTGCTATGTCCTTAGAAAAACAGTATCTTCAGGTAACAGATTACATTTTGCCTAAAACACTTACTGCCAAAGGTTTCGCTAAACACACTTTTCTGTAACTACCCAGAAACAGACCTAAAATCTTCTGTTGTATTTGCCATGAACGAGGACCCTTACATTCTTTATGGTGCGGCAGGATTTGACGTTCTCGCTGAAGGCCATCCACTGCTGGTTGTCCGCGTACTCCCCAGGGCTGAGGATGTACTGGAAACCCTTGTAGTTGGGTCTCTCATAGATCACCCACACACCGCTCTCCACCCTGATGGAGTTGCAGCGGGTGAAGTACGTGTGCAGATCAGCACAGTCGCTGCTGCAGTTGTAGCAGCGGCCCTGGAAATTCTTCTCCTCATAAAATGTGATCTGTGAAAGTAAGAGGAAGAGCCTTAATGACACAATGTGAGTATTTTCTGAACATGAATATCTGTAAAGGACTTTTAAAAAGCACACCAGTTGCAGTGGATTTTATCTTACCTTCCCCATTTGGATGCACTGTAAACCTCATTCCTTGCTGCAGCCCCATCAAAGTATTTATCGATAAACAAAATGTGCAGAGTGCAGCAAGTCTTTGATACACAAATGAGGTAGATTTACATATCAGCAAAATGGCTTGGTGCTGTTTGATTTGCCTTTGTTCCAGTCTGATGATGGCTCTGTATCAACCCCATGCTGGAACAGTGAAGGCAGAGGGTCAGAGTCACACGGGGAGGGAAAGAAATGATTCTGCAGTGTTAAATGATCTGTATATCCATGACAGCTGCCAATGACAACATTAAAATAACTTAATATTTTCTAAATTCTTACTTTTAACTTTATTGCCCTGCTTTCTAAACGTCATTTGTTTAAAACACTTCCCAAATATCAGAACGTTGGTTCTCCTTTGGAAACATTTTAATACAGATGTAAACACCTATAGTTTCATGTGTGTAATGTAAAAACTGTCATTTTGATCTACTGTTGCAAGCAATATTGTCACATGTTAAATAATACATATAATTTTAGTTCATTGTAACTACAATTTAACTGTTATTTCTCTGCTGTCATGCTCCTCATATATAAGCTGTCAGTTTAAAATTGAGTCTGCAAAAAAGTCTAGTTTATACGTTCACATCGACTAGAATCGATGGGAGATTTTCTTTCTGAATTTACTGTTAAAAGGAAGGGACAACAATTGCTGTTTTTGACGAGAATGTTGGGATTATACGTTTCTGCAAACCACAAATCATTCCATTTGCACGTTTAATCCGTATCATATCAACAGATGGAAGAGATAGCTGATGGTGTGAAACCTTGGTGAGATGCCTGCCAAGCTGCAGACCACTTTTAAATACCAACAAACAACAAAACTGGTTGGGATTTAGTCAATTATTTATGCAATTCCAGCAGCTTTTTAGGCACCAATCATTGGTGATTTTTTACCAAGACATTGCCATGATTGTGCCATCAAAAGCTGATGTCTTAAGCCAAAACATGATCTATTCCTAAGCATATTTAAGTAGTTTTGGGGCCAAACCAGATCACGTTACCACAGCGTTGTTGAAACATAACGTAACGTAATGTAACGTAACATACATAACAATTAAGGGCATGGCTGCTTTGAGTGACAGGTGGATGCCGTTCACTGATAAATCTCTACCACTGCAGCAACCTTGGTTAGGTAATACGGTTGTACTAAAAAGCTCCAAGGAGTTGGATATTCAGTTTTTTGGTAAGTACATTTGTTTTAATGATTTTAAACCTGTTTTTTGCTAGCAAAACTTAGCATTACCATTATCACAGTTAACCATAGCTGTAAATGCACTGTTAATCATGACAGCAGTTAACGTGAGGGTTATTACCAACCTCTCACCCATAAATAGTCGTTCTAAAAATCCAGGATCGCAATGGCCAAAATGCCAAACTCCAAGCCTCAAAATGGTAGTCCACAAACAAATGGTAGCAAGTAATGACCCAAACCCCATGAATGCTAACAATTTTCCCCCCATATATCTCTTTATTCTTCTTTGGTTTTTCACTTCAGCTTTTTTTTGTCATCCAGGTTAGGAGTTTCAGTTTAGCTTGCAGAAACTTAAGTCTTAAGTCAAAGTGCTGCCATTAGTGACTGTTTTGAAAACTGTGTTTTGAAATGCTTGTAGGAAACTAATTTGAATTGAGATAGTCAGCTGCTTATATCTTTATTTGAGGAAATTATCCAATGATGCTTTATTTCAAACCATCCTGTTTGCAAATTGTTTGCCCTGTGGGACAGATTTTCTAACAGTAAAGCTTTTCATACCTGACTCTCAAATACTAATGCCAGAGTCTCCATAAATGCACCAGAGTAAGAATTTCACAACATACCAACATGTGGTGAAAGTAAATGGTTGCCAACCAGTAGGAGTCACTGTTCATTTTAGAAAAAATGGTTCTGAAGCACCACAATGACAGGCAGGAATGAGGAACACTGGATATCAACTTGCTTTATTTTTCCACTTGGTACATTTAGAGTTAACAGGCGTCCATGATGCGCCTGATGGAGCTGAACCTCAACATGTCGCCCATCCCCATGTCTCTAAGGTTCCTGTACTCTCCTGGCCTCAGGTACAGCATCTTGCCCCTATAGCTGGGCTGCTCGAACATCAGCCAGTGGCCATCCATCACGTTGCAGGACTGGCAGTCAGACATGTGGAAGCGATCCATCATGTTGTCGCAGTCGTCCATCAGCTCATGCATCTGGCCTCCAAAGTTCTCCTTCTCATAGATCCTCATTCTGAAGGGTCCCCTGTGCTGTGGATGAAGGAATATTGGTGAAATGAAGGTAGACCTCTGAACTGAAAATCAACACAACCTTTGGATCTACACATCACAGCTGTGGTTTGACACTTGTTTGAAGAGACTGGTGTATGAATAAAGGTGGCTGGCTACATTGAGACTGCAATCAAGTAATCAAGTTGATTATCTCATGATCTCGAGAGAACGACTTTTTGTTTCATCAAGGTAATCATCCCGTTTTTAGGAAAAAACAACTGTAGTAATAACGCGTCATCTTAAAATAACGGCCATTCTTGGCCTCCATACCGACAACCTCAAAAAGTTATTACAATATTTTGTAAAACAGGAGCATTTTTTAAAATGTTCAACTTTTTCAATCACAAAGTGGATTTGCAAATATAAAACACACCAAATTCTGGATAGAATCAGTGTATCACTGGGATCTCAAAACTCAAGGTCCCAGCTTTTCCAGAAGCTTCCAGACAGCCTTCCTCAGCAAACGTAAAAGGCACAGGAGTTATCATGTCATCGAAATTTGGCACTTCAGTTACTTGAGACTGTGAGATAAGGTCGAATGCTTGTAAGTGTAAACCTTGAGTTCATTATATTTTTTGACAGATGTCTTCTCAACTTACAAATTTATGCAGTCAACCAATAGACAGGCTGCTTTTAACGTTGTCCAACATGGACAAGAGTGTCCATTTCATATCAATATACAGAATCCCTCTTTGGGGCGTTATTTACTGCCTGGTTGGTAAGTCTTTTTAGATGCGTGAAAGAATTTCTCCAATAATTTGTGTTATGACTGGGCTATAACACAACTGATAAACCTACCATGGGGATCATGCGACTGGACCTGATGCAGTCACTTATACTCATTCCCATCAGGTGCTGGTTGTCTGGATACTCGCCCCTCCTCACCAGCATCTGATGGCCCATGAAGTTGGGCTTCTCGTAGACCATGAAGAGGCCGCTCTCCACCCTGCAGGAGTTACACCTGCTCAGGTAGGAGGTGAGCTCGGGGCAGTCGCTGCTGGTCTCATAGGAGCGACCCTGGAAGTTACGGTCCTCGTAGAAAATGATCTGCAAACAACGATGAGAGCCTGATTAACATTTTGTCTGTGAAATTTCATCTTTTTAATGTTACTGTGTGCCAGATGTTATTAAAATTTCACTTACCCTCCCCATGGTCATGATATTTGTGAGCTAATCTCAGATGTACAGCTTCAACATCGAGCCTTTTCCCTTTTTATACATTGCACGGCCGTACTATTTCCACATGGCTTGTGCTGAAACCTTTGAGTCATCACTCTATATTGTGGCACAGTGCAGCCACCCTATAGTGCTGCACACACTTCACTGTATGTCAGAATCTGCAATAGTTATTGTCAATATTGGGTTTTATATGTGCTTCCAGAAACTTCAACTATTTAATTCGCATCTTTTGTGTATAAATCTATGTGGTGTGCATATCTGATCAAAAGATGAGTCTGAGCTTTTTGGTTATTGTCTATGGTTAAAGGAATTGAACAAATACCACAAAACAAAGCTTTGGCCTTGTAGGATGTGAAATGCAAATGTGATGTATTAAAAATACATCATTTGAGGAATGTTTTGCTTCTGTTATGACCTGACATGACCTCCAAAAACTACATTCAACATACAATAATAACTATTGAGGTGTGCTGTAAAAAATGAATGCAGGCCCACGTGAACCTCGTGATGAGTCATGATGTTTCACACAAAGGTGCGCAAGGTGGTCTGCAGCTGATATATAAAAGTGGCGCTGGGTTGGCATCATTTGCAAAAACTAAACGTGTCACCATGGGCAGGGTAATAGTTATCATATGTTTGTATCATGTTGAAAAATCCGGTGCCATTGTCGTAATAATAAATTTATAGTTTACAAATGTATGATGCAAATGTGCTTAAGTATTTCATCTGATGACAAAGTTTCCTATTGTTTTTCTACTTCAGATCATTTTCTATGAGGACAGGAACTTCCAGGGCCGGTCCTATGACTGCAGCAGCGACTGCTCTGACATCCACATGCACCTGAACCGCTGCAACTCCTGCAGGGTGGAAAATGGGTGCTTTGTGGCGTATGACCGCCCAAACTTCATGGGTAATCAGATCTTCCTGAAGAGAGGGGAGTATTCTGACTTTCAGTGCATGGGGAGCATGATGGGCATGGGTATGTTGGATACCGTGCGCTCCTGTCGCGTGGTGCCAATGGTAAGACATTTTGGTAGTTGTGGTTTCCACCCACAGTCTCCAGAACAGTCTCCAGACTAAGAAAGGTACTCTAGAGAATAAAAGGACTTACATCATGTCTTGTCTTCCTCCAACAGCACAGGGGGCAGTTCAGGATGAGGATCTACGAAAGGGAGAACTTTGGAGGCCAGATGCATGAGCTGATGGATGACTGTGAGTCTCTCCAGGATCGTTTCTTGATGTCCGACATGCAGTCCTGCAGCGTGATGGACGGCCACTGGCTGATGTTCGAGCACCCCAACTACAGAGGCCGAATGACGTACGTGAGGCCCGGGGAGTACAGGGGCCTCCGAGACACAGGCGCGAGCAACTTGATGAGGGTCAGCTCCATCAGGCGCATCATGGATATGTGCTGATTCTTGTTAAATTAAAGAAACTGTGGGTGAAAAATAAAAATCATATTTTCATTTTTTTTTCTGCTGTTCTGTAGTTTTCTTTATCTGGGGTATGACGACAGTGGTGTAAGGGGAACAATTTGTCCCTACAGAGGTCAGATGGAGACTCTGAAATTTAGATTCCCAAAATATAATATTAATATTATGTGATCGTTTATGCTGGTACATTCAGTATATAAATATAAACTTCTTTAACAGCAGCTGAGTCCTTCCATACTAAAGTTGTTTTTGTTTTGTTTTTTTTAATTATGCTAATATTACTATGTACAATGCTCAGCAGTCATCACATCTCCATTCTGAATGTTCCCAAGATTTTTACCAACCATTCTTACAACTGCTTCTCATTCAGTTTATGACATTAATCTATTACTGAGATTGTCCAGTGTAAACATCTATTACAAATCTTTACATTAGAGCATTGCAGAACAACTTCTTGGTTCAACTTTGACCACAGTAGTATGGTCAAGATAGTTTTCCAGTGAAAAAACATGTCATATATAATGATAATAATAATAATAACAATAATAATAATATATTTTTCTTAATGTATTTCACCTTTACCAAAACTAAAAATGAAATTGTCACAATGCAGTTTTTCTTTCTGTGAGATTAATTATTACATTTGGATGGCATTCAGTGAATTTTAGTATGAGCCATGTTGGGTTTTGTTTCAATCTTCAGTACTGATACATAATGTAAGTGTAGATGGATAGCACTCACAGGAACCACTCGCAACTTCAACAACAACAACAAAGTGATAATTATTTTTATTTTGGGGGTCTTGACATGTCAAGTCTCTCTTGAGGGTGCCACTAATGGAAATGTCATGTGATTCTTAAATTTAAAAAGTATAATTCCCTTGAGAACATGAATGTACTCCGTAAATTTCATGGAAATCTGCAGGTTAAATTTTGAGATATTCTGTGTACAAAGCTGAAATTTGTCCTGAGGGTGGTGCTAGAGGGATGCATATGTGTCCTAAGTACAAAGGTTTCATCCTCTGAGGAGCATGAACATGCTCAGAAAGCATTAGAGTGACCTGGCAATTCCATTTTGGACAAGTGGACATTTTTATTTCTGGGGAATTCAATATTTGTAAAAGGAGAACTGTGTTATTTCTGCTTTCAAAAGTCACATATTTCACTTTAAATCAAAGCATTTAATATAATCTTGCCCCTGTTGACACGCCGATCTGTTGCATACTGTTCTATAAACATAAATGTGTCCTATTATGAAAATGATGGCACAAAGATACAAAAGTAATGCAATAACTAGAGTTTGCTTTGTTACTGTGAAAGCTGCACCACTACTGTTTAATCTGTTCACAGCTTTGATGCATAATACAGTAGGGACTTGCATGCAGATAAGCTGACTCAGTTATTTTGTACAATTGAGGGGCAGATTCTTTTGATGTCACATGATGCATAAAAGGCAGCGCGCCAGTGAGAAGAACAACAGAAATCAAATAGCGTGATCATGAGCGGAAAGGTAATGAAGGGTGCAAATCACTGCACCAGCCAACTAAATGATGCACACATTGCCTCAATCATAATTCTATGTTGTAAATGTGCCCAAATACTTTTGCACATAACTTCTGCCATGCAAAACAGTGTGATTTGTGTTTATAATAATCAGATAACTCACTTGAACACTGAGCTCTGGAAGTTTTCTAATGCATAAAACAATCTGTGTCTTTCTCTCTAGATCGTCTTCTTCGAGGGGAGAAACTTCCAGGGCCGCTCGTATGAGTGCGTCAGCGACTGCTCTGAAATCGCCTCTCATCTGAGCCGATGCAGCTCCTGCAAGGTGGAGAGCGGTGTGTTCATGGTCTATGATCAGCCCAACTACACTGGCCAGCAGTACCTCCTGACCAGGGGAGAGTACCCCGAGTATCAGAATACCATCGGCTTCAATGACTGCATTCAGTCCTGCCGCGTCGTCCCTGTGGTAAGTTTCATTATTAATCAAGGAGACAAAGATAGTAATGTAAAGGGACATGAGAAATATGTTTGGTTGCTGTCTTACCCAGAAAAAGGAGAATGTTTTTCCTCTGTGCCTCCAGTTGATATTTCTAGGATGTGTTTAAGAGGAGAAAAGAGGGGAAACTGCTAAATTAGAAAAAAACATTGGAAATGAGAAAAAGCGCCTTATGACAACACTAGAAGCTTGAAAAAATGCTCAATGTCCTCATACTTTCTTTGAGCTTTCAGTTTTGGGGATGTGGTTGAAAGCTCTTGAAAAGGGTGAAGGTTAATGTTTTTCTGCAAACTACTGTTTCTAAAAATGACAAAGATCAACTTTCTTTTGAAGCGGTCTTTTGTTTTCGCTTGTTAACTAGCGGGCTAGCAAGCAATACCCTTACATGTATTGCTAGCTAGCTAGCTAGCTAGCTAGCTAGCATTTGCTCCAGTATTGCAAGCATTGTTAACACTTGAGCAAATGCTGCATTTTTATTCACACATTTGTAAACAGGATGACTTTTATGAGGAGTAAACTGATATTTAACTTCTCATTCAGCATGCTAACAAGTACAGTCCTCAACAGAGTTAGCTTACAGTTACTTCGTATTTCCTAGTAAGACCTTTAGCTTTTCACAGCAGCTAGCTAAAACTACACAGCACCACAGCTCTTGTTAATTCATGCATATATTTTATTTTATTTTAAACTTTGTATTTAAACAGCACAAGGGACCCTTTAAGATGAGGATCTACGAGAAAGCTAACTTTGAAGGGCAGATGCAGGAGCTGACCGACGACTGCGAATCCATCCAGGATCACTATCACATGCTGGACATGCAGTCCTGCAACGTGATGGACGGCTACTGGTTAATGTTTGAGCAGCCAAACTACGAAGGCAGGATGTTTTATCTGAAGCCAGGAAAGTACAGGAACCTCAGAGAGATCGGCAGCGACGATGTGAGGTTCAACTCAATCAGACGCATCACAGAATCTTAACTGTCTAAACACTTCTATTTAGCTAATAGTTTTTGCAGATGCTTTGTTTTATTAACATTAACAAGATGTCGAAGTGAGAGGCAAAAAGGAGCCTTGTTTTTATCCTGAAACTGTGATTTGTGCACTGTTTGCATGTAGTTCCAGTTGTACTGTGCAATCCAGCCACGATGAATTTACCTCTTTAACTGTGTGATGTGCACAATAAAATGATTTGATGCATATTTTGTGTGGCTTTTTTTTTTTTTTTTAATTTAAAATAAATTTGTGATAACTATTTGGCCCAGTCAGTGGTATATAACGCAACTGTTGCTTTTACCATGAGAAAGTACAATCAAAATTTATACAACAGCTACTTCTAACCAAGTAATTTGATTGAACTAGACACATTCCATGAGTGTTGACAGAGTATATTAGCACTGGGTCTTTCAACTATGCATGTATTGCTTCCCTTTATAGGCCCTCTAAACCAAATAATTACATTATCAGTTGTTAGCCCATTTATCTTAGATTGTAACAAATTTTGCACAACAAGAATGAACAAAAACTTAAACACACCTTTGTGTTTGCTCCCATTTACACAGATTTAAGTAAAAGATCTAAGACTTGTCTTGTGCACTCAATAGATTTATTTTTCTCAAATTTTGGTCACAAATTTGGTAAAATCTATGTCAGTGAGCACTTCTCCTATTCCAAGATAATCCATCCACCTGACAGGTGTTTCATATCTAGATGATGATTAAACAGCTGACTGCAGGTAGAGTATGTCCACCAAAACTGTTGTCCATGAGCTGAATGCTCCTTTCACTACCTTAACACGTCTCCGATGTTGTTTCCATGAATTTGGCAGTATATCAATTCGACCTCACAACTTCACAAGTTGGTTACAATGATGAACTGCTGTCAGGTTTAGGCCCTGGTGAGGACGATGAGCACGCAGATGAGCTTCCCTGTGATAGTTTCTGATGGACTGTGCAGAAATTCTTCGGTTGTGCAAACCAACTGTTGCATCAGTTGTTTAGGTGGCTGGTCTTGGATGATCTCCCAGGTGAAGACACTGGATGTAGAGGTCCCAGGCTAGTGTGGTCACTCATGGTGTGCAATTGTGAGGCTGGTTGGATGGACTCCCAAATTCACAGAAATGACAGTGGAGACGTCTAATGGTAGTAAAATGAACATTCAGTTCATGGACAACAGCTCTGGTGGAGTCGTTATCTATTGAGAGCATGAAAAATGTCTTAGATCTTTAACTTAAAATTGTAAAAAAAAAAAAAAAAAAAAAAAAAAGCAAAAATAAAAGTGTTGCACATTAATTTTTGTTCAGTATATTTCCACAAATAACACTTTAGTAAAACTATGAATGGTTGTTAGAAGAAGAAGGGAAGGGAAGGAGCCTGAGCCAGTTAAGTTCTTAAATCAGATAAAGTTATTATTGTAGGCGATTTTAACATTCATGTTGACGTTGATAATGACTCCCTGGCTACCGCGTTTATCTCATTATTAGACTCCATTGGCTTCAGTCAGGGTGTACATGAACCCACTCATTGTTTTAACCATACCCTCGATCTAGTTCTGACGTACGGAATTGAAACTGATAACCTAAAAGTCTTTCCACAGAATCCCTCACTATCGGATCATTATCTGATTACTTTTGATTTCTTTTTACCCGATTACACGCCACTCAGCAACAGTTACTATACTAGATGTTTATCAGATAGTGCTGTCGCAAAATTTAAGGAAAAGATTACTCCGTCGTTAAATTCAATACCAAGTCCCTCAGTAACAGAGGTTTCCTGTACCGACTTTGATCATTTTGTCGATAGCACCGTAGGCTCGCTGCGAACAACACTTGACTCTGTAGCTCCTCTTAAAAATAAGTTAAAAAAGCAAAGAAAGTTCGCTCCTTGGTATAACTCTCAAACCCGTAAGTTAAAACAAATATCGCGAAAATCTGAAAGGAATTGGCGATTGACAAAACTGGAAGAATCTCGTTTAATCTGGACAGACAGTCTCAAAACTTATAAGAGGGGCCTCCGCAATGCCAGAGCAAACTATTACTCAGCATTAATAGAAGAAAACAAGAACAACCCCAGGTTTCTTTTCAGCACTGTAGCCAGGCTGACTGAGAGTCAGAGCTCTCTTGAGCTTTGTATTCCTTTAGCCCTTAGCAGTAATGATTTAATGAGCTTTTTTAATGACAAAATTCTAACTATTAGAGGCAAAATTCATGACCTCCTGTCCTCAGATAGTAGCTATCTAACCTCAAACACAGCTGTAAGACCTAATATATATTTAGATTGCTTCTCCCTAATTTCTCTTCAAGAATTGACAGCAGTGATTTCTTCATCTAAATCATCAACGTGTCTTAGACCCCATCCCAACTAGGCTACTTAAGGAGGTCTTTCCTTTAGTTAACACTCATATATTAGATATGATCAATATATCCTTATTAACAAGCTATGTACCACAGTCTTTTAAGGTAGCTGTAATTAAACCTCTACTAAAAAGCCCACCCTGGATCCAGAGGTGTTAGCCAACTATAGACCAATATCTAATCTTCCCTTTATGTCAAAGATCCTTGAGAAAGTAGTCACAGACCAGCTGTGTGATTTTCTCCATGATAATAATTTATATGAGGAATTTCAGTCAGGATTTAGAGTGCATCATAGCACTGAGACAGCACTAGTTAAAATTACAAATGACCTTCTGATTGCTTCAGACAAAGGACTTGTCTCTGTACTTGTTTTATTAGATCTTAGTGCGGCGTTTGATACAATTGACCATCAAATTCTACTGCAGAGACTGGATCACTTAACTCATCACTTGGCCTAAAAGGTTCTGCACTAAGCTGGTTTAAATCTTATTTATCTGATCGTTTTCAGTTTGTTGACGTTCATAATGAATCATCCTTACGTACCAAAGTTTGTTTTGGAGTTCCGCAAGGTTCTGTGCTCGGACCAATCCTATTTACTCTATATATGCTTCCTTTAGGTAACATCATTAGAAATCACTCTATAAATTTCCATTGTTATGCGGATGATACTCAGTTGTATTTATCGATGAAGCCAGAAGAAAGTAATCAATTAACTAAACTCCATAACTGCCTTAAAGACATAAAAACTTGGATGAGCACCAATTTCCTGATGTTAAATTCAGACAAAACTGAAGTTATTGTTCTTGGCCCCAAACAACTCAGAGACTCTTTATCTGATGACATAGTTTCTCTAGATGGCACTGCTCTGGCCTCTAGCACTACCATAAGAAACCTCGGAGTAATATTTGATCAAGATTTGTCTTTTAATTCTCATTTAAAACAAACCTCACGGACTGCATTTTTTCATCTGCGTAATATTGCGAAAATTAGGCCTATCCTGACCCGAAAAGATACAGAAAAATTGGTCCACGCTTTTGTTACCTCTAGGCTGGATTACTGTAACTCTCTATTATCAGGTAGCTCTAGTAAGTCCTTAAAAACTCTCCAGCTAATTCAGAATGCAGCAGCACGTGTACTAACAGGAACTAAGAAACGAGATCATATTTCTCCTGTTTTAGCTTCTCTGCACTGGCTCCCTGTAAAATCCAGAATTGAATTTAAAATCCTACTGTTAACTTATAAAGCTCTAAATGGTCAAGCCCCATCATATCTTAGTGAGCTCATAGTGCCATATTATCCCACCAGAACACTGCGCTCTGAGAACGCAGGGTTACTCGTGGTCCCTAAAATCTCCAAAAGCAGATCAGGAGCTAGAGCCTTCAGCTATCAGGCTCCTCTCCTGTAGAATCATCTTCCTGTTACGGTCCGGGAGGCAGACACCGTCTCCACATTTAAGACTAGACTTAAGACTTTCCTCTTTGATAAAGCTTATAGTTAGGGCTGGCTCAGGCTTGCCCTGTACCAGCCCCTAGTTAGGCTGACTTAGGCCTAGTCTGCCGGAGGACCCCCCCCCATAATACACCGGGCACCTTCTCTCCTTCTCGTATTCTATTACTGCATCTTGCTAACTCGGCCATTCTGGATGTCACTAACTCGGCTTCTTCTCCGGAGCCTTTGTGCTCCACTGTCTCTCAGATTAACTCATATCGCAGCGGTGCCTGGACAGCGTGACGTGTGTGGTTGTGCTGCTGCCGTGGTCCTGCCAGATGCCTCCTGCTGCTGCTGCCATCATTAGTCATTAGTCATACTTCTACTGTTATTATACACATATGACTATTGTCACACATGTATACTGCCAGATATCAATACATACTTTCAACATATTGTACCACAGTAGCCAGAACTATAACTATAATATTATTACTTTCAATAATGTTGTTGTAAGCTACTGTTATTACCTGCATCTCTCTCTCTGTCTCTCTCTCTGTCTCATTGTGTCATGCGGATTACTGTTAATTTATTATGCTGATCTGTTCTGTACGACATCTATTGCACGTCTGTCCGTCCTGGAAGAGGGATCCCTCCTCAGTTGCTCTTCCTGAGGTTTCTACCGTTTTTTTTCCCCGTTAAAGGGTTTTTTTTGGGGAGTTTTTCCTTATCCGTTGTGAGGGTCATAAGGACAGAGGGATGTCGTATGCTGTAAAGCCCTGTGAGGCAAATTGTGATTTGTGATATTGGGCTCTATAAATAAAATTGATTGATTGATTGATTGAATATTTCCGTGCAAACCTCTGGGTGTGCTCATATAACATCAGCTGACCAAGACAAAGTAGAAAGGAAAAGATGAAGCTAACACTGTAAGGCAAACAACATGGCCTTTGAATTGCTTTCAGACTCGGCTTCGTCTCAAAAATACAAACATAAACACTACTACGTTAAGAAGGCCAAGCTCAATTTAGTCTTAAGGCAGTTATATGGATCCATCTGAACAACTGAAGGGGAGCACAACAGCGGCTACACCTTAGGCTTCAGGCTAGTTTAAATTGTTATATCAACAAGCCTCCAGCTAGTTGTTGATGGAAAAACATGAAAGGCCAAGAACTCATATCAGCTAATAATGTTTTATCTGATCTCTCTGCAAGATTAGCTAATGCTTCATAAAGCTCACCTCTTTTTACAGGACCCCACCATGTCCTACAGAAGCAGCCCTTTCTCATTCCCAGGTTGTTAAATACAGACGCTTTGTCATGCCCCTTGGTGTGTGATACTGAAGCCAAATGAACCTTTAGCATCTTTAGGAGATGAATTGGGCTTTCAACTAACTCTCTACTGCAATATGTGACACTGAGAGCTACTGATGTTATATAAAGAGCCAAGAAAATCCATCCAGGAGAGATGCTGTTTAAATGTAATGTTTGAAATGAATTTACGTATGATCATCATGCACTTATGTCATATTAAATTACTTAACAAACATATTCATTTCAACCCAAAGCATGATCTTTTTTCTAAACTTAACCGAGCTGTTTTGTTGCTTAAACCTAGCCTCAACTGTTTCACAACATTGTTACAATGGGTTTCGGCTATATGTCACAAAAATATATTAAAAGGTGCCCTGTGAGTCGCTATCAGACACAAAGGGGCATGATGAAGCATCAGTATTTGACAACCTAGGAATGAGAACCGGATGACACAGAGCCTTTAAATGGCTGACACCAGGCAGGCATCTGCATTGCTGTGCAGCTTGCCTAACCAGAGGAAGGCAACCTTAATTTTTTAGGCTGTTTGCCGACTCATTGATGAAACCTTGAATTAAGAATTATTAATCTCACTAAAGCTTAGGCAGTTGCACATAAAGTTAAAGTTCAGGTGCACACTGCACAGCAGATATACATGGGTCTATCTGGGCATGCATGTAAATAAAGTAAATAAATAAAGTAAAAACTACTTTTAAATGTTAGGGGACCCGAGATTTTCAGATGTACTTCAGGGCAGATACTACACTGATATTTTCAAAGCCTTTTACTATAAATAACTTAATTAATTAGCTTGATACATGTGCACAAGGGCATGGGGTTTGTTTCAACTTTGGGGGGACACATGAAACGGATGTTTGGGGGTCCTCTGCCAGAAAATTTTGAGCATCAAACACTAACTTTCCTGCATTCTGGTGAATTTTCATCACCGATTTGTGCCTTTTTCTACATCAATTTATGGTGTAAATGTCTTTAATTTTGTCAAAATACAAGTCCTCTGCTACTTTCATGGTTTACTGGGAGGGACAAATGCACATGTTCTAAATACTGAGGGGGACATGTGCCCTGCCACCCTCCCAATATCTACACCCCATGAATGTGTGTTCAACAACTACTAAACACTTGATGTTGTCACTGCTCCAAGTTGAGCAGCTCTACAGTACAAAAAAGAAAAAAAGGGTCACATGCAGGCTGCACTGAAAGGCCGTTCTAGAGCTTAGTCCACAGTGATGATCACAGTATGGGGGGATTGAAAGCCAACAAAAGCAGAACTGACAGAACCAGTGACTACATAAAACAAGTTGTTGTGCTGACATGAATAAAACTCTCTGAATTGTAAATCATATAAAAGCTGCAGCTGTTTACGGAGGCAAAGCAGTGGTTGTGCTCACCTCAAGCGACGATGAATATTCACTCCAGCGTTTAAAATGTTAAACTGTCAAATGTTGTGCTTTCTAAAACAGACACGGTCACTACAGCCTCCATACAGTCTACAGTATGTACTGTGCCACAATCATCTGCATTGGATTTTACATGTGTATATGTTCTAATGTCAGATGACATGTTAGATATGTAAATTAAGAGATAGAAAAATAAACTTTTTACAAACAAATACATGCTTTCATATGTTTTTCATAATCTTGCATATTAAGAGTCCACTCCACTTTATATGTATGTTTGGAGATTTACTTTTGGTTTATTTGTTGAATCCACAAGTGTTTCTATCATCTCTCAGAGCAAATTCAAAGGGAGGCCTCTGTTCAGAAAAGCTGATTTGCTTTATCGACCACACATAACAAAGCAAAATATTGTTCTCTGAGAAAGAGCTGACGAGCAATGTCATTGTTCTGAATCACAATGACACAGGTCATCCATGGGTTATAAAGGCAGCACGGAGCACACGGCTGCTTCTACAGTGTGATGAAGGTTAGCTGGCACAATGGGTAAGGTAAGGCTGCTTGTTTTTCTGTGTACCTTTGGTGCTTCTGCATATCTGCGTGGATTGTTCAGCCGCAACCGGTGAACTGGAAGCTTTCTTTTATGTGGTATAGTATGCACGCTTTTCCTCATTAGAGGCAATTTCATTTTTATTTTTGAAATTCCCTTGATTGATCTTTACAGATAATCTTCTACGAGGACAGGAACTTCCAGGGTCGCTCCTATGAGTGCAGCAGCGAATGCTCTGACCTGCATTCCCACTTCAGCCGCTGCAACTCCATTAGAGTGGACAGTGGTGACTGGATGGTGTACGAGAGGCCCAGCTACATGGGCTACCAGTACTTCCTGAGGAAGGGTGACTATCCAGACTACCAGCGCTGGATGGGATTTAACGACTGTGTGCGATCCTGCCGTATGATCCCTATGGTAGGCTTCACCTCACAAAAAGTGTTTTCTTTTGATAACCCTTCAGTGACCTAGAGGCTTATAAATCACCTCGTCTTTTCTGCAGCACCAAGGCTCTCACAAAATGATGATCTATGAGCGCCCAGAGTTCGGAGGACAGATGATGGAGCTGACCGATGACCTTCCCTCCCTGTACGAACGCTTCCACTTCAATGACATCTATTCCTGCAACGTTAGGGACGGCCACTGGATCTTCTATGAGCATCCCAATTACAGGGGACGCCAGTATCTGGTGCGCCCTGGTGAATACAGGAGATTTAATGAGTGGGGAAGCATGAGTCCTAGGGTGGGATCCATCAGACGTATCACTGTGTGAGAACAGCTCATGTACAGAAACTGTTTATGTGAAGTACTGTCAATAAAGTCAATAAATCTATCCAATAACAGTATTCTGTCAACTGCTGCTTTTGTTTTCTTTCAGCTCTTTGAGTTTAGGGGGTCAGGGGATTGAAAGGTTTGCTGAGGCAGTACATTATGTATAATTGCTTTTTTTAAGTGGAGAAAATAGCACGAAAAGGCTAAGACCAATGGTGCACAACTAAATTGTTGTAAGCCATACTAAAATGTCATGAGTAGATCAAATATTTCAGGAAAGGGACCAAAACTCATGCTAAAAAAACAAACATGGTGGAGACATACCATCTTCACATCTTTTAAAAAAGAGACACATGCACACAGTTAAAGCCCAGAGTGTTTATTGAGAACAGAGAGAGGAAGAAGGTTCAAAAGACTTCTAGTTGAAGTCAGTGATTCGCCTGAGTGAGCCGATCCTTGGACTGGCGCCGCCCCAGTCACTGTATCTGCGGTATTCGCCAGGTCTCAGGTAGTAGGGTCTTCCCCTGTAGTTGGGCTGGTCATACATCAGCCAGTGGCCGTCAACCACATTGCATGAGTTAATGTCAGACATACGCAGGCGGTCCTGGACGTTGGGGCAGTCGTCGCTCACCTCCTGCATTTGGCCGCCCATATCTGGACGCTCATACAATCTTATTTTGTAGGAACCACGGTGCTGCAGGAAGAACATTCATGAGTCAGACAGTTTTTGTCTCACTTACGGGCCATTAAGTAGAGTAGTACTTTTCTGGTGATTGTGAAGATAAAAAACAAACCATGAATAGTCTTTAAGTATTGATCTCCATCTAGTGGAATGTTTTTGATAAAGAAATTCATTCATACATCATTTATTGAGGATTTTTTCCCCCCAAAAGTCCTTTAAACGAGTCTCAAGAGAAAGTTTCGTCTAGCTAAGGTAAAACTGTTTTCAGATTCAGATTTCAGATTCAGATTTGAGTAGCTTGGTTTTTACAATCTTAAAAGGAAATATTAGCTACTGTTCAATTTTGCTAAAGTTTTGTGTCTGAACTGACAGATATAGTATGTAGACACTCAGTATGTTTATGTAAACCTACGTACATATCCACGGAAGTCTATTTCTTTTAGTTGTACAACGCTGTCACATATTCTTCGTTGAGCTAAGCATTAAAATACAGGTCAGACCAAATGTTAAGCTTGTGTTTGATTGCTTTGCTTTTGTTTTTTCTGTTTTACCCTTTGGTTTTCTTTCCTTGACCTCTGATCAGTGTGCACACAGATCACTAACTTCATTCTAATTAACTGCCTTGATACCTCTTTCATACAATCTTTAGGCTTACCATGGGAATCATGCGGCAGGAGCGGATGCAGTCGTTGATGCCAATCATGCGCTGGTTGTCGGAGTACTCCCCTCTGCGAAGGAAGTACTGGTGGCCCAAATAGTGGGGTCTTTCATACACCATGAAACAGCCGCTCTCCACCCGGATGGAGTTGCAGCGGTTGAAGTAGGCGTGCAGGTCAGCACAGTCACTCACGCACTCATGGTGCCGACCCTGGAAATTTCTGTCCTCGTAGAATATGATCTGTAAACGTTTGTTGAAGCACCGATTAATGATCAACTCCCACTGTTAAAACCATCTAACATGCTTGAATTCTGTATTTTCAGTAACACATAATGAGCTTACCTTTCCCATTGTTACATTAGTGGGGGCCAGACTGGCACTCAATAGACACTCTCCACGCCGCTGTCCTTTTATATTAAGTAGCTGTGTGATGGCACAGCATAAAGTATTGTCATCCAAATAGGTTTTATAACACAGATCTGGTTATGTATAGCGACGGACCACAGTGTGATGATGAGTTATTGTTGTCCAGTTTTCACGTTCATCAAAACACCACAGTGTGCTAGTGACCCAGGGGTCACCGCTCACAGTATCAGCAAAACAACAAGCGTTATTTGTGTCCTTTTCATTCAAAAAGGTTCCTAATGTTATACACCAGAGACAGAACAAGCCTTTTACTGTCCATAAGCACAACCCCCTCTTCACCCTTACGACCATGTATGTGTATATTAACGGTACACAAAAACTAAAGGCGCTGCAACTTACTGCCATTTAGAATTCTTTCACATAAAATCACCAATAATCAATCAAATAATGACAATGATGACAACAATGACAAAACGCTACAATTATTTTTTATGAACTGAAAACACACTGAAATAGCAAAAGCTGCAGCTACACCTTTACTCTGTGAATCTGGGGTTACAGCATGGATAGGTCACCAAACCAATGCTGCTGCTGCTGTGGTAGCAACTTGCCAATAAACGTGTCAGTGCCCATAATCGTGGAAAATTTTGCCTTAATAACATATAAATGCATGATTTATGTAAAATGTACCCCCTGTACAGTTGTCATGAAAGGAAAAATTATCTTCACAGAACAAAATAGTTTTTTGTACCAGGTTGTACACATTAATGTCTGCTGTAAAGCTGGGCATTTAAACATGGTGGCCATTCAGAGAACTGCAGTTTTTGGCATTTCAGCATTGGTTTCATTTTTCAGCCCCCAAGCTTGCTGCTTGTTAAGTTTACTTATACCAATATTTTTTTTCTACAATGAACTGATGAACATAATGTGTTGTTACATGACAATTAAATCTCATCTGCTGCCATCATCAGGTCAAAATTACTGATTAATTTGTCCAACACTTTTTGATTTGTTTAATGACCAGGGGCCTCATTTATAAAGCTTGCTTACGCACAAAACGGGCTTGAAAGTGGCGTACGCCAGGTTGTGATTTATAAAAATAAACTTGGCAGGAGAATGTGCGCACCTGTAAGCAAACTCTGAGTCATGTGTGCGCACATTTTGGAAGACACTGGGAAGTGGCGACGCAGACGGCAGGGTGGAGAAGTGGAGTCAGATTTTTATTGATGTCTCACACAAATTTAATGTCACGCTATATCCACCTTAGATCCACGTTATCATTGAAATTAAATCCAGCAGCCTTATTTTGCGCTTGGAGTGAGTGATAATTGTTTCATAAAAATGTTGTAAAACAAACTCAAATCCTGAATTGAAATTCTTTCTAAATACGTATTTAATCCGCACTGCCTCTAACGTCTCATTGTCTACTCTGTGAGCGCAGGAGGGGGAGAGGATGGCGCGACTGCATGGAATATATTTATTTATTTAGCTAAATATTTCCAGTGCATTTATCATGTCTCGAAATACAGCCATTAAGCACAACCGTTGCACTCATTTCATCAGCCTTACTTAGACATGTGCTGTTCATGACAAAACCGGCACGAAGAAACGTGTTCACCTATTACACTTTCATCTTTGAATTGTATTTCACATTACACATTGTATTTTGGGACAGGGATACCACTGGTTCATGCTGTAATTCAGGCCGGGAGTCTGATCAGACTAATTGCCATAAACATATAAATACTGCGGTGACCCTCGTGCGTAATTGCGCAAGATGGCACTGTCCGTGCAGTCCCACAGACACAGCTGACAGCATCAGCAGTGTTGATGTGTTGCCACTTATTTTCGCTTTCTTTTATTAGTGATCCCACTGCTGTGGCCACCAAATAAAATCTTTCTTCAGTCCTCCACCTCCCGTTAAAGGGTCTCGAGCTCAGTCTCGGAGAAATTCCGTTTTTTGGTTCGTTTCTCACACCTGTCGCCGTGACTCACAACGAGAGAACACTCGCATGCCGGCTTATTTATATGCAGATTGCATTCATGAGGTGATTTGCATGACCATTTATGGTTGAACTAGGGCGTGTAGAGGGCGGAATACGAGGCGGATCTGGGTGCGCACAACTCCAGGAAGTCTGTAATTTAAAAAGAGAACATTGTGTGCAAGTGTGCGTGCGCACGGTTTTATGAATCAGATTATTTTTTGGCGCACGCCATTTTCAGCTTTTGGGCGCACGTCGACTTTTAGTATGAATCCTAAGCACTCTTTTATAAATGAGGCCCCAGATACCTGCAAAACTAATGATATTCCAAGAAGCCTTGGCTGTACTGTGCGGCTACTGCTAAATAGCAATGTTAGCATGTTAAACTTAGATGACAAACATGCTTGACATTGACATCTTTATAGTAGCATTTAGCTTGAAGCACTTAGCTTTAGCTTCAATTCAATTAGCAGCATATAAATGTTACATATGCACCAACACATCATTCTCAGTGTCACATACACACAAATTTATATCCAGTCCTAATTCTCTGGGTCGCTGCGACTGCGCACTGTCATCTAAGTAGCTGGAGTCTGTTAGCATGGAGTCTTAGTGTTGTTAGCTTCAGTTCAACTCATCACTCACAGAAAGAGGCTAACTTTTCAGATGATTTAGCCTTTGCTAATATATGTGTAGCTTTATGGAGACTTCTACACAGCATTTGCAGCCTAAGCTACTTTAATTTTACAACACACATCTGTAAATCAAAAACCCATATATAACCCATCTGGCACTGAAGCTACTAAAAGCAAATCATTTGGTATACTGGCATCTTATGTATCCCAGATAGGGTGAGAAATATGTTATGTGCCTTGCCAGTGTTTGCTCTATGTGAGCTCTCTTTGGTCTTGAACTGCAGCCATAAAAACACTTTTATATGAAGCCAGCTTTGACAGATATGGCATTAAAATTCAATTAGACAAAATTCAATTAGAGTTAAAAAAGCACTGACACTATTCTGTCATGTGACATTTTCACAGGACAGAACCACAAGAATTTGCAGATCAATATATCATAATAAATGTATATATATATTGCCTTGATTATGTGGGCTGACCAGTTATGCTACACTATACAATAGCAAATGTACTGCATTTCATCAGCTCATCAGCCCTTGAATATGATTGAATATCATTTCCTGTCTCTGGGCCCAATGTGAGGTGTTATCAGGGGCCCCAGAGTCCATGAGAAAATGAGACAAGAAATTAAGATGTTTTGTATAAAATCAGCATGGGCGATATCTGCCCCAACTCAATTTAAAGTTAAATCAGCAGCCGATTTAAAGCCTATTTGAGTTTTTGAGATACAGATACACAGTGTAGATGAGGTGTCTAGAACAGTGATGTGCTTTGTCATGACACCGGAATCTCTAACTTGGATACAATATCTTGAAAAATATCGATATTCAATACTATTTTCGATACTAAGGGTAAGTTGACATTGAGGGGATATACGTTTTCAGATAAATATAAAAAGGCTGTATCATTACAATGACGACTCTTCTTTATTAGTTGCAGACAAGAGCAGAATGACTGTGATAAAAACTATCAATAAAAGAGAGCGAAAAAGTGCAGCTTGTACTGACGTATTGATAATAGGGCCGTAACGGTACATGTATTTGTGTCGAACCGTTTGGTACGCGACTTTCGGTTCGGCACGACCCTGTACCGAATTACTGGGCGCAGGATATTATTTTATTTTATTTTATTTTATTTTGTTTTGTTTTATTTTAATTCCGTTTTTGCGAGCCAAACCATTTAAAATATCTAGTTCCCCGACGGATATAATTGAGTGACGTACCAAGTCCCGTAAATCTCCGCCTTCACTTTGTGCAGCGCATTCTCGCATTTTGACAACATGACAAGTGAGCCTGACGAACCTGAAGACCCACCTTCAAAACTTAAGTCCTCGGTTTGGGAACACTTTGGTTTCAGGGTAAAATACGAAGATGGAAATAAACAAGTTGACAAGACAAAAGCAGTGTGCTGACACTGCAGAACAGCGGTTGGGTATGTACTTGGAAACACGTCTAACATGCTAACGCATCTAAAGCAACACCACCCGAGTTTGAACGTTAACTGGCACGACTAGAAAAAGCAATCTGGTGCAAACTACGATATCGTCGTCGTTTAAAAAGAAAGAGCGTTTCCCTGACCATCGCGCTAAAGAAATAATAAACGCCATTGGAGTTGAGTAAAATTGTTTAAGCTGCACTTTAGATATAAGCATTTTTTGTTTACTGCACTTTAACAAAGTGGGAAAGCTAAATAAGTTCCTAGTAAAACTGAATCTGAGCAGGCTTTAAAGCTGACCAGCTGCACTATACTTTTTATTTTAATTGAGTAAAACTGTTAAAGCAGAAATGTATATTTCTATTTTTCATTCAAAAAATGTGTTAAAAAAACTGCAGGATTTTATTTTTCACTTTTATATTTCTATTTTCATTCAAACAATGTGAAAAAGCAGGATTTTATATATATATTTGTTTCATTCAAAAATTGTGTAAAAAGAGTTAACTGCTGTGGTGGTATGTTTTAATAAGGTTACCAATAAGTAAAAGATATTTAATAGTTGTCTATTTTTTTCATTACTGTACTGAAAAAAAAAAAACGAACCGTGACTTGTGTACCGAGGTATGTACCGAACCGAGATTTTTGTATACCGTTACACCCCTAATTGATACTGCAGAAAATGAGTATTGAAACCATTTAAAATATTCAGAAACGATATGTATCATTAAATCAATACTTGTGACACCTGAAAAGTGACTCTCAAACTCTCTTAACACTAGCTCTGCTGTAAAGCAGAATTTGAAAACTCAAACCCCTGTTAAAATATAACAAGTCAATCTAAACAGTATGAAGCTCATCATGGTCAGACAGCTGACACAGAGACGCAGAGCTGTTTTATAAACTTCAATCCCAGGTCACGAGACTCACTCTTTTGTTATTCTAATGAGCCGACATTCGGTGCTTTTGCCACCCTGCCAGGGTCTTGATCCCATTCATACAGATAAAAACCCTGATTCATCAATGTACACGGCATAGACTGGCACATTATAGACCATTCATGCTTATTATACCATAGGATTCCTACATAAATGCATCTGCTTTGGTTATGTTAAGTCTTTCATATGCTTCAGATAACTTCAATGCTCACTGATGTAAGGGTTACACTGCACACTGTGAACAAGTATATCTGCATCATAATGTCACAGCAGAACACGGTGACATAGTAATATTGCAGTGCATGTGTGCTGAGTATATGGAGGAGGATGAGGAGGAATTGAACTGACAAGAGATGTTTTGGTGCTGTGTGTGGACTCTTCCCCTGAATAAGCTGTGAGTGGGTTTAGCCTACTTGAGAGGTTGGTGAGTATCAAGCACAGTGGCGTTTTGTGGCTCTGTTGCTTCTGGCAGGTGGAGGTAGTCCTTGTGGTGGCTGTATCAGCGGTACTTTTGGTGTGAAAACATCTGATTCTGTGGAGAAAATGATGACACCAAGTGTTAAGAATTCTTCAAGCTTTTTCATGCTTTTATTTTGAAGTGGGTGTTTTATTATGAAGGCGGTTTCCTCTTCCTTTCCTCACGTTCTTCACTCGACATGTTTACAGCGGTACAGCAGTCACTGACGATGTAAGTTGTGTTCATAGTGATGTGAAATGAGTGTGTACATGTTACTCACCTCTTCTGATTGTGTTGTTCAGCTGCTGGTGTATATTTGCACTCTTTGAAATGTCAGCTTTTACTTGTTAGCATGATCGCGATTTAGCATCATTTAAGCTAACTGAGTTGTTTGTATGGCTGTGAACTTCATATTACTCCCAGTTTACATGTATATGCTATATGATTCAGGGTTAAAGCAGCACTTATGAATATTAGATGATTGATACTGATATTAATGTGTTTTTATTTACTGTTAAGTGTTTATTTACTGTATTTAATTTACAGCAGTACACAATGATAAATCAGTCCTTTATTTCTTGTTATATATTTTCAGAAACTGCTCTGTACCCAGAATGCATCGTTGTACACGTACAGTTCTACAGTAAACAATCTAAACTCTACTGATGTCCTGCGTGCTTTCTGGCCGAAGCCCTGCGGTGGTCAATTAGGCAAAATCAGCATCAGAGGTCACACTCCTCAACACTAAGACTCAGTGAAGGTTTGCAGAAATGGCGACAGATACCAAGGCTTGAAATACTTTTTCCTGTGTACATGCAATGGACTAATTTTTTTTTACCTGCACCAAGATTTTTTTACTGCGCCATTTGGTGTATTTATCCTTTGTCTGCACTACTGTCAAGACCAGGGCCAGATCCAACCACAATTACAGTGACATACAGTGAAACTATTTCCAATTTTTATGTGTACATCAAACAGTTTGAGCAGCTTCTCAGCAAACCTCATATAAAAATGTTTTTAAACTGCAATAGAAATGAATGAATATTTGTTTATATTACTAAATAAATAAGTAAATTATTATTAATGATTGCATATTGAACTCTACACCACACTAAAATTCACACTAAAATTAAACTAAATGTAACAAGTTACATGAGATTAAAAATAATTAAATAAATAAAAATAAAATAGAAGAAGCATGAAGCTGATACTGGTTCTAGTGATAGCTGATCAGCCCCAAAACACTTAATCAGAGCACCCTTCTCTCCGCCAATCAAACTAATACATTCAACAAGCCTTCTATTTTCATACCACTTAAAAGAGCGAATCTTTTACCAAACAATTCCTCGTGGGGGCAGATTCAGATTCACAGTTAAACAAATGCACAGGCTTATCTGTACCTCTGGTGTGATGTCTTCCATGACTGGCAGAGGGAGCTGGAAGTTGCCTCCATCAGCGGGCTGGTATAAATATTCTGACAGCTGGGAGCAGACGACTGGTCTGGAGGGCACTGGCAACTGTACAACAAAACACTGACAACAGCTGATCAACTGGCCAATTAAAAATGTTGCAAAAATGTGGCCAATATCACTTTTATCATCAATGATATTGAAAATCTCTTACATATCACCAAAATATATTTTCTGTAAACTACTCAGGTTACTAAACTCTCTCCAAATCTCACACACATCTCCTGATGTTTAAGAACGACACTTCTGCTTAAGGAGGCAATAACAAACGAGTGAAAGGTAAAGAGATACTTCAGAGACTTATAATAACGATATGAGCCGCTCTGTGTCAAAAATAACCACTTTCAATGGACATACAGTGATAGTGTTCAGTTGCCCCATGCACTTTCATTGCAGCTCGTTGTGCAGCTGCCGGCCGCTGCTGGCTCGCTCAATACTGGACCAGTTTCAAAAATTGTTGCCCGCATCAGTCTCTTCGATCAGTTTACACAGGGAAATAGTATCCAGGTTAATAACTGCCAAAGTTAACCTTTAACTCATCCCTTTGTCTTTCCTGAGTGATCTATCACAATCCCCATATTTTTTACAGCACAGTGTTGAGAATAGATGTGTTGCAGGTCACTCTAATTAACACACACACACACACACACACACACACACACACACACACAACTGAACTGCTATCTCTCCGAAAAAAGGTACAGTGGTTAACAATTTGGTTTGGAAGGAATCAATTCAGATTGTTTAACAGTCAGTCAGTAGTTATGTGCACCACCAACCACCAGGTGGCATCTGTGCAACACTGATCTGCATGCAAGTTGTTAAAGCCTGTGTGATCACCACACTGGCATCACATCAATGGTTGTAATACCAGTGCTACTTTTGGGAACATTGCACTACAGATTTTAGACAAAATGTAAAGTCAGTGTTTATGAGGCAACAGGACAGAGTCACAATGTTTGGAGGGGCCTTTATTAGCCAGTAAAGAGCTGATGGGAAATGAGAGGAGATGGGGAAAGACATAGCACACTGGTGGATATTCTATTTGATTACTAAACTGTAAATATCTGGAAGCTGAATGTTTTATGTATGACCAGTCTAAAAGCCATTTCTGGAGAAATATGGCGAAGTAATAGTTGGCCTCTTATGAAAGTATTAAGTCTCAGCTCACAATCTCATCCTGACCATTGATTATTTACAAGCTTTGCTGCTCTCTAGTGTCTGCTCTTCTACAGTAAGACACACAAGACCAAACATACCAGCTACTCTGCCAGAGGAAGTTTGCAACTCTCACCTTGTAACCGATTCCCCTGACAAAAATCTGGCTGGGGAAACAGTGCTGGGGCAGGGGTGTGATAGGTCAGGCTGTCATCATGGTTTTCCTGAGGTAACACACCAGGGGTGGGGGAGCTGCTGCTGTACTGGGACGGAGAACAGGAAGAAAATATGACAAGGTATTCTGGCCTATTTCAGGACAGTAACAAACATATCACCTTGTAGGACGGCGTGTATTGACTTTACTCAGATTGGATCTGGTGTTTTTAATGTGGGTTAAAGGTCTTTCCCAACAGGAAGTAGCCAAGTACTAGAGGTGTGGCCTAAATCACAAGTTTCATTGTGATACTAAATTATATCAATTCTCAGGACATGGATCGATATTTGCTGATATCACAAAGTCTACTACGACTGAATTTCAACTGGATTCAATGCATTGGTCTGCAATCAATATGAGACAATATCAGTAAATATCCTCTCTCTTTCTCTTGGCTGCTTGCCATTTTCTGCTGAGTGCTGGGCCACTATCACAGTTTGAATGTTTAGGAAGGAGGTGTGCTTGGACAGAAACGGTGACACAGGTGTGTCCTGGCAATTTCAAATTAAGGATATATCTTATAGATGTCTATATGTGCCAATATTATTACTTAGCATCAATAATATTGGCTCATTGATCATTGAATCGATGTATTGACCCAGACTGATGAACTGTTTCACCCCTACCAAGCAACAGGATTTAGTAGTTGAAGAAAATCCCATCTTTATGTACCAATGCAGACTTTTTAACGAACAACACTTATTGCCAACCTCTTAATCACTCATTGAAGTCCAACAAACAAAATAATAAACAGTAGGGTCTTCAGTCTTTAAAGTCAGTCTTGTTTACTACTATAAGTCTACTCTTACTGTACCATTTTATATGTAATTTTATTTTCCCTTTTGATTTATTAGTATAATTTTATCATTATTATTTGCCTCTATTATTTATTTTACTTTAACCTTTTTCAGTCATGAAGTGCAGGAAATTCAAGTGAGCTGAATGTGGGAGTCGGCGGATGTGGGAGTGGGGGGATGCTGAAGATGATAGTGTATGCTTTTATGTTTTAATGTATGATCCTGAATTTGAAAAACGAGTTAAAACAACAACAACAAACCCCTGTCAGGCTAGACTGATGCACCTGCAGCCAGTGGATAAAATATATAACGAATCACAACAGTAACTCTTGTAACATGGCCAAAGTTGACAGTTTCATAAAAATGAAAATGTCCCCAGTGGACGCCACTATGACGTCATTATTGCTAACTGTTAATTGTACTGTAACATGATTTCACTTGAGAAAACATACGTCTGTAGTCTATTAGCAAGCTAGCTCTGGCATTAACAATGACAGTTTATGGCCTTGAATGTTTAACAGCCAAAAATCTCCGCTGTTTTCAAACGTTGACTGAGAGAGAATGATTTCTTACACCAACAATTAGCTCCCACATAGTTAGCTAATGTTACTTAGCTAATTTAGCTAATTATTAAGCTAGCAGGGTGAACCGCTTAGCATTACACAAGCTACGTTAATGTTAGCATTTTTTTCTTGGTTAATTCTAGTATACTGAGCTTAAAGGAAACAGGAAAACAGTCCATAATGAACCAATTTATCAATGAACATATGATAACATTAAATGTGACACTGACATACCGTTACCGAATTAGCATAGCATTATGCTACCTAACAGGAAACGATTTCCCAGCTAGGCGGTAACGCCAAGGGTAGTTCACTCACAGCGTCTTGGTTCTCCACCTCCACAGTCACATCCATCAGGTTCACTTCACCCTCTGAAAGACCTTGCTATGCTTGTTATAATCTCAAATTAATCATGGCCTAATAAAATCTCGCTAATGGTTTGGCTAACTACACTGCACCAGCAGCCTTTGCTGTCAATCAAACTCCACCTGAGATGTTTTTTTTTTTAAAATTAAACTTTATTTAACAATACAATGTACAATTTATGTCAGGCATAAAACAAGAACACAACAATACAGAATAGCTGATATTATCAATTGCAATGAGATAAATGACACTTTTTAAGGCTGAGATATAATATATAATTGATAATATATTAGATAATACAAAATAATAATATCAATAGGCTACATAAACATTTAGAAATCCTATAATAAATAAAATATAGAATGGACATTAGAAAATAAACACCAGGGGGGTTTCATCAAATAAGTTTTTTAATGTTCAAAAAAAACAACAACTGTTACTTTTACTGTTGTTTGTAAAAGCAACAGAGTTCAGCACTGAAAATTAAAAAGAGGGCTGTGAACCTAAACATTTGTGTTTATAAATAAGGAATTTAACCAGTAAGATAAATTACCAACATAGTTCAGAGACTTGTTACTCATATCATCACAGTAATAGAATATATCTTTAAGAGTGAAACAATGAATGACATTGACATTGGAACTTAAATCAGACCAAAATTTCAATGTTATTCTACACTCAAAGAAAAAATGAACTGATATTTCAACAGTGTGTGCACAAAACATACAAGAGTTATCGAATGTTGATAACATATCTGGAAATTATTGAATTCACTGGATAGATTTTATGCAAGATTTTGAAATGAACTTTGTTCGAAATACAAAACTTAGAAGTAATCTCTTCCAATGTGAATTCCAGTAAAATTTCCCTCTTGGGGTGATTTAGTTTTTGTTTTGAATAATCTGATGAATATGTTTGTTATTACAATTTTTGTAAAGTATGTTGACACCATTCAAAAGCAAAGCAAATGCAGCCTCATGGATGTTTCCTTCACTGTTTCAATATGTACCATAGCCTTGAAGAAAATATAAATCCTGGAAATATACATGCCAGTCATGCTTTCATTACATTAGGGAATGGGAAGAAAATGGGTTTACTTTGAACTTAAAATTGACCTTTTTCACAGCAGACATTTTGACATGTCACCATAGGAAAAGCACAGGTGTATTTAATGACATTAATAGTAAGCTGCATTCCATTTACGGGAGGACCCGGTAGGCTGGCTCACTGGAATAGCTTACCAGCACACTTAATGGAACTGAGCCATCATTAATTAAATCAGTTTCATCTGTGCTTTTCTCACTATGACAAGTCAAAATGTCTTCTGTGACAAAGGTCCATTATAGTAAACATTTTTTCAATAAACAAGGGCATAAGCAGGGGTGCAGCTCCGAATGCTGGTCTCTGTGGGCCCCTGGTCCTTCCTCTCTTGATCCATGTCTTTTCATGCACCTTTTGATTTTTTTTTTTGATTTTTTTTTTTACAAAGTCTTTCCCTTTCGTTTTCTTTTTGTAACACTGATTTCCCTTTCAAGGAGAAAGATATGAGCAGCATTAACAGTCACCCATTCACCTAGAGGTTGAGTTTAGAGATGAATCCGAATTCAGGGGTGGATTAAACCATTTTGTGCCTTTAAGGGGTGAGAGAGGCCTCAAAGAGTTTCCACAGTTGTTGTTGTCTTTTTTTCTTATACAAAGTTCAGTCTTTCAAGTAATTTACTCAGCCAATTGTAATTCATTTATGGCACAAATTATTCAGAAATAAAAAATTACAAACAAAACCAAACTATTCCATGCCTTTAGAGGGTGCCCCATGGGCCCTGGGTAATCAGTCCCGGAATGACACCCCTGGGCATAGGTTTTGTTCCAACATGGAGGACACATACATGAAAGGGGGAGTTTTGAGATCCTCCCACCGAAAATTTTTGAGCAATAACACCTGCACTCTGCATTTCCTGGAATTGTTGTGCATCAGTTATCTTTAATTTTGTCAGAATAAAAGTCCTCTGCCTCTTTCATGTTTTTATGAAAAAAGTGCATATTCTAAATATTGTGGGGGACAAAAAAAACAGCAAAATCCCCTATTTAAATATATAAAGGATTTAAATACATGAAAAGCAAAGAATTCAAATCTGAAACTGTCTTGTAAGCAGGGCTCCAAACCAGATTGGTGTAGTACAATATACTGCCCACACAGGGGCGACATTTCTTTGTGAATGAAAATGTCTTGTGGGGACAGTGTTCATTGCTGTTTTAAAAACTGAGAACGAAAAGTAAGAACACAGTGTCTTCAGGGTATATGTACAACTACAAACTGTTTTCTTATGTCAAAACTCAGCATATGTAGTCATTTTCTTCCCTATTTATTTCAAGAACAAGGGTACATTTACAAGATTGTTTACAATATTTTTGACTCAAAATGTATATCATTAATGCATATTTTTATATATTCCCTTAAGATCACGAGCCCTTCATTACAGACTTAAGGAAAGCTTACAGGAATGGCTTCTCACTCTGGGCTGGTAATTAATAAATAAGGATTTAAGAGAGAGATTTCACAGGCAGGAAGATCCTCCTCAAAATCACCTAGATCCAACACGTCTACTTTTCCACTGTGGATCCTCAAGAAGCCACTTTATACGTTATGTACAGGCCTCATGGAGCTATAATTTCTCTATGATTGGCGATAAAGTGCTCCCAAACACTGTCATTTGCATCTTATGCCCCCCACCTCTTCCTCCTCCTCACTCAGACCACAACAAAGCAGCAATACAAAGCCTACAAAGTGTGTCAAACAGAGGGAAAAGCCACAGCAACAGGATTTAAAATGTTCCAAGGTTTTCTTAGAGTACATCCATACTATTGCGAATAAATTTGCAAACATCGTTTTAAATCCCCTTCCTCTCTTCAAAAGGCTCATGATGTTTTCAGTGTGTAATTCCTCTTTCCCTGTTTCAAACACTTCCCATCATTACAACCTCCTTTCTCCAGATTGTTTGTCCTCATCTGAGTAATGTGGGCCACACCATTACTTGTCATTCATTTCCAGCTTTTCTTAATTGTCGGTTGAATTTGCCAACGAGGTCTGACTGTGCAAAATGAGAAGGGCATGTTTGATAATTACAGCAATTTACCAGCTAAAAGTCCTTTTATACTCCACAAAGATCATTTAAGACACAAGTGCTGTCAGGGCAACTTGCCTGGCTGTTTGAGTCTGCAGAGAAAACAAAGGAGCAGAGTGTTAGAGGTTTTATTTATTAGCTGTTTTAGTTCGGCTCTTTGTATTGACGTGTTTCTTGCATGACTTCCTGTTATATTGGGTTCTTGTTCTTAGCAAGTCTTTCTTGTGTGATCAGACGTGCAAGATTCTGCTATGGCAGTGGGACCATTTTGCCAAGAGTGTATCACTTTATTTCAAAATGTATTTTACTTAAAGGAACAGTTCAACCCCAAATCAAAAACATTCACATTTTTCCTCTTACCTGTAGTGCTGTTTATCAGTCTACATTGTTTTGGTGTGAGTTGCAGAGTATTGTGGATATTGGCCGTAGAGATGTCTACCTTCTCTCCAGTGTAACAGAACTAGATGGCACTCAGCTTGTTGTGCTCAAAGAGCCAATAAAATACATTTGAAAAACTCAACAGCAGTGTCTCTTTCCAGAAATCATATCCCAATTACTCAAGATAATCCACAGACCTTGTTGTGAGCAGTTTCATGTAAGAACTATTTTCTTTCTACACTCGCCAACCAAATCATCACGCAGAGGGAAGGGTGCATCTACTCATTAGAGCTCTGCCCAAACCCACTTGGAACTGACCAAAGATTGTTGAATCTTCTTTTTTTAATGAAACTGGCTGTTCTCATGCTTTAATGGTACTTTGGCAGGAGTTTTAATGGACTCAGTCATGAGGAAAAAAGACAAAAACGAAGGGGAGACTGATACTGAGAGTGGGAAAGATAACGGAACAACAGAGAGTAGTTAAACTGTAGAAAAGAGACAGAGCGCACATGAAAAAAGTGAAAAGAGGGAGAAGTAGTGTGAGGAAACATGTCAGCCCTTAGCTTACAATACATGTTTCAATGTTAAAAGCTATATATTATAACACGTAAAATATGATATAACATATTTTTTACAAATTTGGGTTTTGGGCTTGGGCTGCGCTTGGACAGATACCGTGCAGGTTTATGTAGGGGTCATGCCTGATCTTTTGGAAGAGGAAAAATATGTCTTTTTGATTTGGGGGTGAACTGTCCCTTTAAATCAAACAAAAATGACCCCAGTTGCAAATTTTCTTCCCATCTTTTTTCTCCCTATTGAACACAAACTCCCAAGCTTAACTTTATGTTCTGATACAACATTTTGCTTCCTGTCATTCATTTCATCATCTCCTTTGTTTACCTGAAATGTCAGGATGTGAGTAATGTGGCTCTGACGTGAGCTTTGCGCTTGAGGAAAAGGACCAGGCCAAACACTGAGCAACAGAAGAAGGATGCAGGTAGATCCCAATCAGCGCTCCTGCGTGGCGAGAGGCCGGCAATGGCTAATGTCTGGACTGTTTGACATAAGTGTTACACTGATGAAAACACGGGCATTTAAGGGTGTGGACTTGAAGAAAAGGTATATTTTGTTGCTATTTTTCTCACTGTTTCCAGTCTTTGTGCTAAGATAGGCTTAGTCCTAATCTGTTCTCTCCCCCCAAACTCCAAACTGACATATTCTGATCTGATGCCTCAAATGGCAGGACATCATTAAAGCCATCAGAAGTGATGAAACACAAAAATGTCACATGTGTGCAACTTCTTATGAGAACAGTTTTGTCTCCTCAGAGAGATGAAACTGCATCATTCAGCTCTGGGGTTGACAACAAACAAGCGTATTCCCCAAAATGTCAACTGTTCCTTTAAATCTTTGAGTAGATAAAAGCAGATAAAGACAAAATAGAGGTCAAATATCAGGTCAGACATGCATTTCCCATCGAGAAAACAGCCATTTTACCTCAGTCGGACAGTCAGTCAGACAGTCGTGGAGACAGAGGTTGATGAAAAATGAGCCATAACAGAAGGGTTTGACTCGGGCTCTGTAATTACTCTACAAATCTCTGATTTCCCCTCCTTCATCTCCAGACTATTTATAGCTGCTGCATTCCTCTCGGAGAATAAAATGATCTCTTTGAGACAGTACAATGCCAGAAATAACAGGTTTGGACAAACATTTGCTGAGGCGTGGTGGGCCTGGCTGACCATTACTGAGTTCCACTGTGGTTTCAGTCTACTGTTTTTCCCCCTCGTCCATTTATTCATCTGTTATTCTAAATGGCAGTGGGTTAGCTGGGGGAGGTGGCGGCTAGGATGTGATGGTTCAACAAAAGAGCTTGTATGAACTGAGATGAAATCACTTTGTAGTCTGGCAGAGCACGGCACCGATCGGCCATTTTCTTACTTTAGGGAGTGAGCAAAAGAAAACACACACTCATAGACATACACCTTCATGTCTGCGAGTACTCAGGTGACTACAGGGCTCAGACCTCCCTCTCTGCGCTCCGTTTTGTTTATGTTACAATCATAGGACTTCACCGGCAAATATGATCAACTTAGACATGTGGCTTTGAGTGTGAATATGCAATCGTGTGTGTGTGTGTGTGTGTGTGTTTAGGTTATCAGAGAACGAGGGTTTTCCTATAGACTGTGTTTCTTGTCAACTTTTGTTTATCAAGACAAAACAAAGATCATATGTAGCCTGTGTAGCATGCAGACTTCATATCCAACCTATTCCCACCAGTATTCACACAAAACTTCACGTTTTTTTGAAAAGTGAGACCAAACCTTTTGTCAGTGTTATAGTATATGGAATCTTCGGAGTTTTGTCCATCCATATCTGAGTTTGGAAATATTTTTTCAATTATAGCCTGCTACATTGTGTTTTTTATTTATGAATATCTTAAACTGTCGAACTCACTGATAAAAATGTTACACTCAAATGTTAAGGGGTTAAAGACAGTTCTGAGTGGAATTCTTGCTGCTGTTAATCAAATTAAACTCTCACACTTCCTCTTTCTTAATAGTTTGATATTTTAATTAAAAAAAAAAAGTTTATTGACGTTGTTGATGAGAGTTAGATTAAAAGATTGATGCCCTGACAAACAGTGGGACCTGCTCAGAATGACCGACCAGTAGCAGTAAATCTGAATGCACTATAACTTCTATAAATGTAGGCCTAGTTAAAAGCATTGTAGCTCATTCTGTCAAATAGGAAATATCTATCAGAATGTGCTACTACCTTCACAGTACCTTCACACCGTGTGCTTATTTTTAGCCTCTTAAATGCACTGTGAATGCACACATCATGTTGGTAGGTCACTGTGAGTGGTAACTCTGTTTGTCAGAAATTTTTTTACGTGATCACTTTACTGCCAACTAAACTAGCCATTATGCTAACTGCCTGAGGCTAACTTGCTATTTTTTGTGTTTACACTCCATGTAAGTGATAACTTACTACTGAGCTACCTAACATACTTTACTCCCAGACCATATGAAAATATTGGTTTGTGGACTCTGGTTTTGAAGCCTCGAGTTTGGCACTTTGTCTGTCACCATCTCCCACTCCAAGTGGCCATGCCCTTAATTATGCATAACTTTAAGCCATAATGAAATTTAACTAGGTGAGTTATATAAAAATTCACCCCTGTACAATTGACATGAATGGGGAAATTATCTATAGAGACCAAAACTGTTTTTTGAACCAGGCTGTAGATATGTTTATTTATGCTGTAAAGCTGGGCATTGGGAGACAGCCTCAAGTGGCCATTAGAGAAACTGTCTGCCACTTCTGTGTTGGCTTCATTTTCAAGTCTGGAGTTTGCTGCTTGGATTTTATTCTTCTTTCTTGTATGTTAATTACAACTTCCCATACAGATAGTGAAAACTGGTATTTGAGCAGAATTCCTAATACTGCAACCTGGTCTCATTCCAAAGTTGTTGAATACCAGCTCTTGGGCAATGACGCAGATGAAAAAAGCTGTCCTTTTATGCTGCCTCTCTGGAATAATGGAATAGGACTCCAGTTCTATTTTGTGGGTTTTCTCTCTGAACTGAGGCCATGATTGGGATCGTATTGTGCCGCTAGAGGTGAAATTCTTGGACCGGCACAAGACAGATGAAAGCGAAAGAATGTTTTCATGAATCAAGAACGAAAGCTGGTGGTTCGAAGACAATCAGATACGTCGTAGTTCCGACCATAAACAATGCCAACTAGCGATCCGGCTGCGTTATTCCCATGACCCGCCGGGCAGCGTCCGGGAAACCAAAGTCTTTGGGTTCTGGGGGGAGTATGGTTGCAAAGCTAAAACTCAAAGGAATTGATGGAAGGGCACCACCAGGAGTGGAGCCTGCGGCTTAATTTGACTCAACACGGGAAACTTCACCCGGCCCGGACACGGAAAGGATTGACAGATTGATAGCTCTTTCTCGATTCTGTGGGTGGTGGTGCATGGCCATTCTTAGTTGGTGGAGCGATTTGTCTGGTTAATTCCGATAATGAACAGGACTCTGGCATGCTAACTGGATGCGGTCGGCGTCCAACTTCTTAGAGGGACAAGTGCCGTTCAGCCACACGAGATTGAGCAATAACAGGTCTGTGATGCCCTTAGATGTCCAGGGCCAGGTCAGCTGTTCCCACTGTGTATACGTTAAATTAGCAGAAAAAGGCATCCCATTCCGTCATGTAACAGTGCCTGATGGTGGCAGGGGGAAATGCGGTCAGACACCACTCAGGGGTGAAAAGTCCAAGTAGGGTGGGTGGGTCAAGTAATCGTCAACTTTCACCCAGGAGGCTGGTGTTTGCTTCCTGCATGCATATAAACCCTATTATTTTTTTCTAAACCTAACCACGTGCTACTGTTGTAGAGGGGAAAAAAGTCAATTTGCAATGTTATACTGACGTAATATATTTATTTTGAAAGAAACTGTATGAAAACTGTACATTTTCCTTGTCAATGTAGATATAGTGCTAATAGAAAGAGCAACCAGTCTGAGGTCCTTTTATAAAAGGAGTCCAGTTTAGTTGGTGCATTTCTCTCGCATTTCATACTACTTCTGTTTCCTTTAGTGGCACATTCTCTGTATCTTTATTATTTTGCATGTATGTCTGTATGTATGTGCTATGTTCTCTGCCCCTGATAGATGGCAGTGTAGTATGGCTGAGATATGGTGAATGTAGAGGGTTTATGTCTCCATGGAACAAGGCAAAACAACTGCACTACAGGTTTCACTTTACAGGTGTGAGAGACAGGCCTTTTTCACAGAAGAAAGTAGACATAGGTGTTACTAAGAAAAGTAATGATGGCTTCTAAAACAACATTTAGACCAACAGCTAGTGCTAAAATAACTGACACTGACTGACTGACTAACTGATTAACGCCATTAAAGATACGCATTGATCTCATTGTAACATATCAGCTACAGTATATTGTCCCTTCTCTGGCTTTCTCCAGAGGTTGTTTGCTCTTTTGTGAAAATGCCTCACCACAATGGTGTTGCATTCCACAGCGACACCCGATGATTTCTCTAAATGTAGACATATTATTTAGGGTTTTATATGCTGGGGCCCTGGCTATAGTTAGTGGGTGTGCACACACTGACCTACAATAAAGTAAACACACTCAACTGGGCTCCAGCCAGTCAAGTAAAAGTGAAGCCAAGTCTCTTTGCTGTTTCTTTTTACCTCCCTTAATTCCTTTATTGGATGTAGCAGGTACAAAATTGTGATTATCACGATTCTGGGAGAGGAACCCACCCATTGAGTCAGGCTCTGTGACATGAAGTCAAAGCAGCTGGAGCTCATTTTATAGTGTCTGTGAGCTCCCACTATAATGCTCATTGGAATATTTCATCTGGGAGTCTGACTGGTAATGGTTACTTTCAGCTGTGTGGCATTACATGAAGCTTTTTGTACTGTAAAACTGCAGGAAAGGTTACATATAAGTCAAGTCCCCTATTCTGTGAACAGCTCGAATCAGGCCTAAAAGTCATTTGGGATCAAACGCAGGGAATTGCCAATTGTAGCTGTACTTATTTACTAGTTTCTGCTTTATGTGACATTTTGAATAAAACATGGTTCATGGGGGAGAGTGACAAAGACCGAGGGGATGACAAGTCGAGTCATTCTGCTATCATTTCGGATGCGGGATCATGAATTATTTGGCAGGAAGATAACACTAATTTTGCATTAGATTCACGGCCCAGTGCACCTGCAGATTTTCACCCCCATCATACACACACACACACTTACATTTGTTACTCTGCCCCTCCTGACACCCTGTTGTTTGTGTATTGTGAATGTAGGTCATAAATTTGTGTATGTATGTGTGTGTTTACTGTATGTGGCAGCCATGGACACACAGTGTGCTATGGAGGTCTCCTGACACAAGTACAAATATGAAGCTACACACACACACACACACACACACGTAATCCAGCGGTAGGTCAGTTTAATATTTCATTTGGCTGATGGACGGCGTCTGCTGCTCTGTGAGCCAAACATCATTACAACACACTAAGTGACTTAACTCTAATTAGAGCTGAAAATCACATTAAAGCTGCTCCGTGATACAGGAAGTAGCTCACCTTTTCCCATCACTGCTTTAGGTTTCTTTTGGAAATGCATGGGGCCTCTGCAGCAACAGTATTAAACAGGTACCTATAATAATCAAGTGTCAGTAAACAGATTGTGTATGACAAATAAATAGCACAGCAAATGGTATGGGTAGTGTTGGGCAAATCAAACATGGGTATCACCTTATTTTGTATTTTATCATGCTACAATTATTATCACACCCTTTCTTGAGAATTGGGACAAATCAATGTCCTACACAAAAAACTTTAAAATTATGACTTACAAACAGATGAATTACATTTTTGGGGTGAAACATTATTTTTTAAAGGATTTATATGTATGAAATATGATTCATAAAATATTTTGATCTGCTCTTGTTTTTTTTAATCTTCTGAATTTGCCCTGTTCGAAAAAGCACCCTCCTCTTAAACAAAAAAATGCATTAACAGCCTTCAAAATCTAAAACTAACATTATGTACTGATTGCATCAGTGTAAAAATGTACTGCTATAATGATTTTATTTAAATTTTCTTTTTTTGTAAAAATGCTGGCCCTTTAAAAATTTGTCCCAGATTTTTGTCAACTCCAACAGATTACTAAGGAAACATACTTCAATGAGGCATAAAAGGGGTTAGCTCTATTCCAAGGACTCTTGTCTTAATTCCTGGTTTCCAAAAAGGTGGGGATGCTGCATAAGTACTGGTAAGCTGTCTATTCTATGATAAATTCATGAAATAATATTGCTATCGGGTGTGTCCCAACCATAACAGGTCAACTCTATAGCCCTCCTAAATCAAAGGTACCCAAGATTAATGGTTTAAAAATGAGTAGCTATTTTGATTATCAGTTACTCTTAAGACCTTTTGTCAACTTTGGAAAATGAAATGGCGACTCACTACGACTGTTGTGAAAAATAAATACAGTACAGGCCAAAAGTTTGGACACACCTTCTCATTCAATGCGTGTTCTTTATTTTCATGACTATTTACATTGTAGATTCTCACTGAAGGCATCAAAACTATGAATGAACACATGTGGAGTTATGTACTTAACAAAAAAAGGTGAAATAACTGAAAACATGTTTTATATTCTAGTTTCTTCAAAATAGCCACCCTTTGCTCTGATTACTGCTTTGCACACTCTTGGCATTCTCTCCATGAGCTTCAAGAGGTAGTCACCTGAAATGGTTTCCACTTCACAGGTGTGCCTTATCAGGGTTAATTAGTGGAATTTCTTGCTTTATCAATGGGGTTGGGACCATCAGTTGTGTTGTGCAGAAGTCAGGTTAATACACAGCCGACAGCCCTATTGGACAACTGTTAAAATTCATATTATGGCAAGAACCAATCAGCTAACTAAAGAAAAACCAGTGGCCATCATTACTTTAAGAAATGAAGGTCAGTCAGTCCGGAAAATTGCAAAAACTTTAAATGTGTCCCCAAGTGGAGTCGCAAAAACCATCAAGCGTTACAACGAAACTGGCACACATGAGGACCGACCCAGGAAAGGAAGACCAAGAGTCACCTCTGCTTCTGAGGATAAGTTCATCCGAGTCACCAGCCTCAGAAATCGCAAGTTAACAGCAGCTCAGATCAGAGACCAGATGAATGCCACACAGAGTTCTAGCAGCAGACCCATCTCTAGAACAACTGTTAAGAGGAGACTGCGCGAATCAGGCCTTCATGGTCAAATAGCTGCTAGGAAACCACTGCTAAGGAGAGGCAACAAGCAGAAGAGATTTGTTTGGGCCAAGAAACACAAGGAATGGACATTAGACCAGTGGAAATCTGTGCTTTGGTCTGATGAGTCCAAATTTGAGATCTTTGGTTCCAACCGCCGTGTCTTTGTGAGACGCAGAAAAGGTGAACGGATGGATTCCACATGCCTGGTTCCCACTGTGAAGCATGGAGGAGGAGGTGTGATGGTGTGGGGGTGTTTTGCTGGTGACACTGTTGGGGATTTATTCAAAATTGAAGGCACACTGAACCAGCATGGCTACCACAGCATCCTGCAGCGACATGCCATCCCATCCGCTTTGCGTTTAGTTGGACCATCATTTATTTTTCAACAGGACAATGACCCCAAACACACCTCCAGGCTGTGTAAGGGCTATTTGACCAAGAAGGAGAGTGATGGAGTGCTGTGGCAGATGACCTGGCCTCCACAGTCACCGGACCTGAACCCAATCGAGATGGTTTGGGGTGAGCTGGACCGCAGAGTGAAGGCAAAGGGGCCAACAAGTGCTAAACACCTCTGGGAACTCCTTCAAGACTGTTGGAAAACCATTTCAGGTGACTACCTCTTGAAGCTCATGGAGAGAATGCCAAGAGTGTGCAAAGCAGTAATCAGAGCAAAGGGTGGCTATTTTGAAGAAACTAGAATATAAAACATGTTTTCAGTTATTTCACCTTTTTTTGTTAAGTACATAACTCCACATGTGTTCATTCATAGTTTTGATGCCTTCAGTGAGAATCTACAATGTAAATAGTCATGAAAATAAAGAACACGCATTGAATGAGAAGGTGTGTCCAAACTTTTGGCCTGTACTGTATATAACTTTATTTCAGCTGCGTAAGGCAACTCTGTTGGATCTCACCTCTGACATTGATCATGTATGCTCATTACAAGGTTTAACAGTCAAGACTTTAATCTTTTAAAATATATTTTCCCAGCTTAAGTGTCAAAATGAACTCTCTGTCCCCGGAACATAAGGTTTTGTCTCAGTTCTCAAGAATGACTGATTGCTAGCTTTAGTTTTTGTCAATGTGTTTTCAAATCTTATTTTTTTCCTCTAAATAACTGTCAAATAAAAAACTGAAATAGGGGGTTTGGGTGTTCCCCCATGAAATTTTGAGCGCCAAACACTTACTTTCCTGTATTCTGGTCAGTTTTAATGCACCAATTTGTGCCTTTTCTGCATCAATTTATGGTGGAAAATGTCTGTAATTTCATCATAATAATAGTATAATAAAAGTCCTCTGCAAATTCATGTTCATGTTCTTAATTTTGAGGGGGGCTAATCCCCTGCATCCCCACCCAAAATCTACACGTATGCATGACTGATATTTTTCTTTTTAATAAAATTCCACTGTTTCTGCCTAATGTTAATTCTCAGCTATAACACTGACAATCATTAATCAGTTTTTGTCCTATTATTTGACAACCATGCAACATCATAATTAAACAAGACCATCGTACTTTTCTGTGTGTTTGAATGTGTGTGTTTGTGTGTATAATTTATGAATGATGAGGGAGTAAACAGCTTCCACTTTGGTGACATGCTTTTGCACTTTGAATGCATGCGTGTATATGTGTGTATGTGTTGGTTTGTGAGCAGCTCTGGTGTGGATGAATTAACAGCCTGTTTATATGTATTCTTTTTCTTTGTTTCCTTCTTTCTTTCTCTTTGGTTGGTCTGTTGGTGGCATCAGAGGAAAAGTCAGCGTTCACCAACATTATAATATATTGAGTTTGTTGTAATATGTTGCATCCCCACCAGGAGTATGGAGCTCGAAACATTATATAGAACGATTACAACAAACACAAAACAATATCCGCCATTTTACTACCCATCTGCAATGTCAACGGCTGCTATTTTAACAAAGGAAAACAATGGAAAGTGCCTGTGGCGTCCCACAGGCATACTGTAAGCCCTGATAAGCATTTAGGGAGAAGATTTAATACAGATGGAGGTGGAATGAGCAGTGAAAAACAAAAAGGTGTAGCGGAGGATCTTGTAGAGTTTTGAAGAATTGAAGATGCAAGGTTATACAAAGCTAGAACTAGAAACAAGAAAACGTAAGGATTACAATTCTTGCAGCGGAGCATACCACAAAACAACAATTTGGTTCTAGGGCCCTGGATGCAATTTTAGGTCACTGAGTGGCTAGTTTATCTGAAGACAATGGAAATCCAAAGAAAAAGTTTAAGGAAAGTCTCAGGTCAAGGGTTGTTAGCTTCCCAAAATGGTAATCTATCATTTGACTTCTTCTGCCTATAAGTTCCTTCTCTGTAGAAGTCCCCTCTGGTTTTTGCGTTTAAGTAAATTTTAAATCAAAGAGGTTTCCTGTTTTTTAAACTAAGCTCAGTCATCAGTAGAAAATGTTCATATTGTACATTTCTCCAAACCTCCGATACATTACATTCTTGCACACAGTATGAGCTGATTTTGTCATCAGGAGGTGGAGGGGATGGTTGATGGTGCAACACCTAGGCAAGATGGCTGCCAAGCTGCAGACAGCTGTTTGAGACCAATGAACAACAAGACCGGTTGTTTCTTGGTGACCCTTTGCAGCATTTCCACCAATGTATGTGGCACTAAACCTAAGTGTTTGCAGAAATGTACAATGTGAGCATTTTTTTCTGGGTTGGAAAGACTGCATCCTTGTTGGAAACATGAACTTTAAAAACCCCACCAACCACCTCTTTAATCACCCCATCCGTTCCTCCGCACAGCACCATGCTTCACCCATGGCGGGAGTCAGAGATGTCCTTGTTTTCTCCTCCCTCCATCCCTTCATCCCTCGCTGTGTTTGTGCTGAACAGATGCCAGCGCTGGGTAAAGTCCTCTCCAGAGGGGCTGCCAGCAGCATATTGGTTTATAATTAATGAAATTAGGGCTGCTGTCTGCCGAGGAGGCTTCGGTCCCAGTGTAGGGTAGACTGCTGCCTGCCAGGAAGACAGACGACTGGAGAGATCGAAGAGGACAGACAGAGAGAGACAGATGTAGTTGGATCTTTGTCGATCCACTGTGAGGCCATGGAGGTTTACTCAACACTTTACGGATCTTCATCTTCTTTATCAGTTTGTCTCCTCTTCAAATTGGGGCTTTGATCTAGTCGGTGACTCTGGCAGCTTTCTATATACTTAAAGATAAACTACCTCATTTTCATCAAAACCACAAATATGCTCAAAATGAACTGGCTCCGGTGGATTCTGTTCTGACAGTGCTGACCTCTGAGGGAGTGGAGAGCCAGAGAGTTCAACATGGAGGACTTTCATAAAAATCACAATGTTTGTGACTGGCTATCTGAAATGGAAAAGTCAACAAAAGGTCACCTCTTGGAGGAAATGGAAATAACCAAGATGAGCACCAACAAGCATCCTCCAGGGCTTATTAAAAATGAAGCCAACATGGAAGTGTCAAAACCTGCAGTTCATCTAACTTAGGGTGACCATATTTTGATTTCCAAAAAAGAGGACACTCGGCCGGCCACGACATAGCCTACTTAAATGATACTCGCAGTTTACTCAAAGATGCCTTATAATTTTAATATATTTAAAATTTATATGTATGGATAGAAAATTCAGTTATATTACAAAATAATATCTCTCAAAGACAGAAATTCAGATAGGCCCCCTATAGATAGGGGACACATTCACTTACTAGAGTGTGGCGATCCCAGCCCGATGGTACCCGACAGGTCGGGCCGGGTTTGGTCAAAAATGTATCTAATTGTATTCGGGCTCGGGTCGGATTCGGTCAGCTTTCAGTGAAAATACAGTGTAAAAATAAATAAAATCCTATTGTCTGTCCTGTTTATTGCTTTGGCAGTGTTATTTACGTGACAACACCTGAACATCACACACACAGACACACATTGGCTGTTTGTTTCTCCTCTCTGGAAGTCTCGGACCTCCAGCCGCCCGCCTCCGCCTTGATTAAACGCTGAAAATAAAATAAAAGAGGGAGACAGGTTTTTCCTATTTTATCTTATTTTGTTTTATTTCTCCCTCTCCTCTGGCTAGAAGCGCCGGACCTCCCGCCTCCCGCTCCCGTCTCAAACACGGAGGTCTCCCTCTCCGCAGCTGAGCACCCACGGCGCACGCCCGGCCTGTTAAATAGCCTGTAACCACTGTGTGACACAAACTCAGTGCTTTGGTCATTAAATAATGCCGGGCTCGGTTCGGGTTCGGACAGAAATATGCTGCCCGTGCCGCACTCTAACACACACACACACAAACACACGGAAAAACGGACAGTATCATCAGTTTATAAAAACCCCCTGGACGCCCCGGACGGGACGTGAAAAGTGGACATGTTAAAATGCCCAACTTTACAGCAGAAAGAAACATGTTTACAGCCTGTTACAAAACACGGTTTGGTCTCCGTAGCTATATTCAACATTCATGAGAACTGTACGAGGATGAATTTTTATATAGCACACCCATTGTTATATTATTAAGGCTTTAAGTTATGCATAATTAAGGGTGTGACAGGTGGGTGTCATTTGTTGACAAGCAGCTACCATGGTGACAACACTGGTTAGGTGACGTAGTCATGGTGTAACCCCAGATTTACAAAGTGTGGGCGTAGCCTGAGCTGTCACTATTTCAGTGTGTTTTCAATTCATCAAAGTTAATTGTTAATTAACATTTTGGTGACCTAAAAAAGTCTTGTTGTACTAAAAGACCCTGTAAGGAGTCAGATGTTCAGTTTTCCTGGTAAGTACATTAAGCATTTTGCAATTGCAACATTGAGGTCTATCACATGATGCCCTGCAGTCCAAAAGACTTTTTTCCCATAGACTTGAACATTCGGTGGTTGAATGTTTTTGAGCTTCACAACCCCAATGAGATGACTTGTTTCACTATCAAGATTTGATCTATTGGTCCGATAACATTTGTAAAGTCTAGAAAAGTTACAGGATTGAATTATTTTTCTCCATTCAAGTTAGTGGAGCACTAAACTGGTAGCAGCTGGCTTGGCTGGCAGAAGTCTCTAGTGCGCTTGGTCTATGGGCTGTACAGTAGGGAAGCAGCGCCAATCATCTGGGTGATTTCATACGCGGCAATTGAACCATTTTGGTTTTCAGAGGAATGAATGGGGCCCCGCTGCCAATATACATCCATACCTCTGGGTCCAAGAATCCAATAAGACGTCGGCCAAAATGCCTTTTCGTGACTTCAAAATAGAAGTCCACAAACATTTAGGTGGCATCACAACAGTGTTAATTTCGTTGACAAAAACTATGATGAAAAATTTCTGCAACAACCATTTTTCCATGACGAAAATGGGACGATGACAAACTAAAAATAGTTCTTGATGATGAAAACTAAGAAGAACTCTATGGTTTATTTTTGTTGATGAGACGAGACGAGACGTGATGTGACGAAATTGTCAGTGGTGGACTATCAGACACTGAAAGCCAAGAATGGCTGTGCTCGCAATTGACCTATGGCTAAGCCACGCCCCCCTCCATTCACTCGGACAAAATATCAACATTCAGTGACCGGCCAGCGCTATGGCAGGTGTCACAGTATGTGGCATTTTGGAGGAGGCAATTGATGATTTCTGGAGACATAACGATCAGATGTAATTGAGAAGTAACCAAAAGGGCCTAAACTACACATCGGAGGGAAATACTAATCATTCTTTTGTTGAGAGGGTCGATGAAAAGCTTAAATTACATGCCAAAATTTACAGGTCCCAGTGTAAGCGTTATAAACCGCATCACGTTGCCAAAATTTTGATGCATCAAAGTGCCACTGAAATTAAGGTTTTTGGCTCATAATATAAGAAAAGGATAACGGCCTTTTTACCATCTTTACCAAGAGTGTCTCTCTCTGGTAGTTTGGTGCTACAGTATTTACATTGAATCAGTCAGCATAACGTTTGCCAACCTCTGCGATTACAGGTAAGTTAATGAAGCTAAGCTCCAGAAGTTAACGTTAGTTTAACTAGAGCCCTTTGGACAACAGCTAACAATGATGTACGATCACCAAAGTACAAAAACTAGAACAAAATAGGCCAATGAACTCCCAGCAAACAAGGTGACACGATAAACAGCGCAGCTAGGAGCTAACATTAGGCTAACTTTAGCCAATGTTAGCTAGAGATGTTAAAGATAACTTTGTATTTCTTTCCAGCAAAGTGACAATATGTTGCCTCAAACACAATGTTGACTTACCTTAGAACGGATGTAGACATCCTTATTAATCTTATTCACGTTGAGTTGATGTTGTGGTCTAAGGAGACACTTCACGGTTGAGATGTGGTTTAGGAAAGGGTAAAAAATACACTCCGTCGCCCAGCCTCTCAGGATACCTTGTGTCGGAGTTGCATGTACCCCATGCACACCGTTTGACCATTTTTAAACTTCAAATCTCAGAAAAAGCTCATAAAACTGAACAAAACACTTTCTGTAATGCATTTCAATGAACGTCCAGGCAGAGTATGTCCGAGTATATGGGAATGGCTATACGTACTGCAGGGCACGTGCGATGGAAAAAAACGTTTGTGCGATGAATTTATTTGCCTAGTAGCACGCGTGCAACAGACTGCTTGAGAGCTGCTTGTGAGTGTGTGTGGTCTGTTTTTTTTTCGTTTTTTCAATAGATGACAAGAGCGTTCACTGCTGTGCATCGTCTTGCAGCCAGGTGAGTTGGTTCATTAGTGTAATGAACTGAGGGAAAGCTCTTGTCCTCAAGTGTCTATGTCTCTGTGGGGGAGACGGGGCTATGGGCTACACACACACACACACACACACACACACACACACACACACACACACAGAGTCTGATCTTCGTGAGGGGGAGACGAGGCGGAGAAAAAACAGATAGTTGAGCCTAACCTGAATAACCAACCCGGGGCTAGCTGTGATGTCTGATTTATGGTCCTGCATTAAATCAACGACGTACCTGCGTCATTGCCGTGATGCCGTCGTGAACCCTTCGAACTTCTCCGTCACTCCATTTCGTCGCGGTGCAATTCACCGCCAGAGCGGTAGGGGGCTGCGTTCCTTTCCTGAATGGTTATCGTCGTCTCTAGTTGATTCTTTGTTTAGCTTCTGGCTTTTCCGGTCACAGTGAACAATGGCAACCAAGGGAGAGAGAATCTTGCTGGAGTTGGAGTTGTTGGATGTCAAAGTAAGTATGTTAATACTGCAACATCTACATCGCAACATAAGATGTTTAAAGATTGCAGGGATGGTGCAATCTGGAAATAGGGAACCGGAAATGCGTTGCTACCAAGCAAACCAATCGCAGCCCTCTCGGTCTGCGCTGGGTCTGCGTCGCCTCAATGTGTAGTTACATTTTTTGGGAGGTGCACGTCAGGCTACGCCAGGGGCTACGGCGAGCCTCCTGCGTAGCCACGTACCCTACAACGTAGGAACGTTGTTGATTTAACGCAGGACCATAAATCAGGCTTGAGGCTAGGGGAACGTTAGCCGCAGGATGACCAGAGGGAAGCACAGCCAGTTAGCTTCCGCTAGCTTCCCAGCTAGCCCCGGCTCTCCGTTTGGATCCAACCAGAGCACCGAGCCCTGGTTTGTTATTCAGGTTAAAGTGGGAAGAAGCAGCGGGTGTGTCGGGCAGCTGAGTGAAGTGGAGCCTGCGGAGGAAACACCGGGACCGTCTGGATGTAATAGTCCATGGAGGTGCTGCAGTGCTCCGCTGCACAGATAGGAAACCCCTCAACTGACTGATGTACCAACAGGCTCGCTGGAGATGAACTGCGCCTCGCCTGGAAAGTACACGAGAGCACGCGGCCACAGCGGGGGGCGGTGACAAAAAGCCGCGGTGAAATCTGACAGTTTCCCGACAGTTTCCAGCAGCCTTCAGTCCGTACAGGAAGTCACAGACACTTACATCCTGTCTGGAATGATGTCAATTCATTAAAAAAGTGATCCGACCCATATATCAGTTTGTTTTCAGTCTCCAGTTGTTTTAATTATGATAGATTGATTTATTAATATTAATATTTAAATTTTCTTTTTTTGCATTCGTAAATATTCTTGTTAAATAAATGTTTATTTCTCTTTAAAAGGGTGTACTTGCATCATTATGCCTGTATTATCATTATATAAGTTTAAGAAAATGGTCTAAAAACAGCAAGATTACAACAATAATAAAAATGGTCTTAAAAGCACAATATTACGCAATATTATCGCTTATCGCAATAATTTCTGACGCAATTAATCGCCCAGCAAAATATGTTATCGTGACAGGTGCTACAAACTTTCTGGCCTGTGCTACAAAATTATCACCCTCTGTAGCACCAGTGCTATGGGCTAAAAAAGTTAACGTACAGCCCTGTACTGTGATTGGCTCATCGCGTTTGAGGGCGGGGCTTAGCCATAGGTCAATTATCTTCAAATGCCACATGAGCGGCAGGCTGTTGTACTCTAGCAAATAGTCTGCGCCAAGACTTTTCGTTCACGCACACCAGAACAGCGTCAGCCATTGGTGCGAGTTATGAGCTGTAATTTAGTAGTAAATAATCAGCCATGTGTGACTGTGGATAGTGGAGCTGTTGAGGATTTGTGAAGTTTGTCAGTTACAGCGGTGGCTGTTAGTATTTAGCTCTGCTTGTTAGCCGCTGAATGCCAGCGTCCATTATTTATAGTCTATGATGAGAACTCACAACCAGTTAATGCTATCCACTTCATTACTACAGTATCCATGCCTCTGGAGATGAGGAGACCCCCTTTAACCTTGCTGGACATGGAAAAATACTTGCTGGACATGGGATAGGGACTGACCAAACTTCAAGACTCTGCTTGACCACATGAAAACCAGAAAATATTCCATCCACGCTTGAAAAACAACAAATAATCCTTTAGCTCTTAATACTAAATAAGTAATACCAAGTAGTTAGGGAACGCACAGATGCCCCGTGGACTGCTGAATAAAATAAAATTGTCATGCTATGCAAATATAGATGCATATTAAATATTGATAGATCGATTAATAATTTGGTACGTTTTTGAATGAAATATTTAACATTGTTGTGTGCAGATTACTTGACATTTGTCAGCGAAAGTCCTACACCAGACCCTGCTGTAAAAATAATGGCCTGAGCAGAGAAGATGTGAGAAAACTAATAAGCAGTCTAATGAAAGAGTGTAGTCACGGCTCAGCTATAGGCCTATTTCACAGCAGTATTTACGCCTGTGCTTTCTACTGTGACATGTCAAAATGTCCACTGTGAAAACGGTTTGTTATTGAATTTTAGAGGTGTGTGTTTCAGTGTTTCTGAAAGAATAACGTAAAGCCAGTTTTGGGCTGTGGATGATAAGGCAATAATGACGGTGGTCATCACACACACACACACACACTCATATTCATGCCCGCTAACCTTATTTTGGTCACTTGCAAGTTCTCCTTCCCGAGTTAATCTAGTTAGAGCTGCTCAATCCCACAGCAGCTGTTAATGCTCTCCTGCTGTGCCCTGATGCAGCCAAACCTTCAGTCCACCTGGATGTGACATAATATTGCGGCCACATTACATACTCCAAGCTCATTTGTTTGACCTTTAACATAAAGTTAAATCTCCATGAAAGTTGCTGTGAATATTCTTGGTGGGTTAATTTGAATCCGTGCCATGTAATAATCATCATACATTATTATTCACACCCCTGTGCTTTTCCCACTCTGACATGTCAACATGTTTTGTGCTAAAAAGTCCTGTGGTGCAGTAGATCAGATGTTTATATCCTATAGCAGATGCAGGGACACCTCTCCACACATCATTATTTTCATTTAGTGTCACCTTTTTGGTTTGTAAGTACCAGCTGTTCAGAGTCCACCTCTGCATGTCAAACTTAACCAGTCTGTGCTGCCACTGATAAACATCTCGAAAGTGAGCAGCTGTAACAGTGCAGACAAAGAGGACTCAGTAAATGTGCATAATTCCTCTGCTCCCTGGTTCGTTTGCACACCCGCTGCACCAACTCTTTCTTTTCTAAAGTTTAGTGCAGACCTGAGTCTCAGGCATCATGTTGATAATGCAGCTTGTTTGTCTCAAAACTTCACTGTTATGACATTTGTGTTCGATCACATTATAAACAGGCAGTGTGGCTGGCTGGCAATGCACAACCACTAATTGTTGTAATTGTTAGCAGGCTGCGAGCATGGGCTGCCTGGTCTGACGTGTGTGTATGTTGTGTGTGTGTGTGTGTGTGTGTGTGTGTGTGTGTGTGTGTGTGTATTTGTGCTTCTTTGAATATAATATACACCTCCATGATGTTTGCATGCATGTGTGTGTATGTATTGATTTGTGTGTGTGTGAGTACGTCTCTGATGACCTCCTCTCTCTGTTTACATCCCAGTTAAGCTTCAAACACTCATGGTTGGATATCAGATAGACGCAGGAGAGGAAGGAAGGAAGAAGGAAATAATGAAAGGAGGAGGGGGGAAGGAAAGAGTAAGGACAAGTAGAAAAGGCCAGAATGCTCCATCTCTTTGACACAACTCATGTTGAAACATACATGCAACTACATTTAAAGGAACAGTTTAACATTTTTGGGAAATATGCTTATTTGCTTTGTTGGTGAGTGTTGGATGAAAAGAACAATACCACTCCCATGTTCGTATGTTAAGTAAAAAGTTACAGCCAGGAGACAGTTAGCTTAGCTTAGCTTTACTTAGCGTTATGACTGGAAATGGGGAGAAACTAACAATGTCTCATAGTTTAATGACAGTATAGGCCGAGTTCTATTGATTTCCAAAACAACATATGAGATGTTCACAGTTATGCTAAAAAAAACTTCATGGTGAGGTTTAGGAAACAAAACTAGGTGGTTAGATTTAGAAGAAAAAAAACATGGTTTGGCTTTAAGTAAGTACTTTTGTGGCAAACGGTCATGAATGTCACATTACAGATGTCACATACGTCGCTGGCATAGGGTGCTTCACATACTAGCATACTATGCTATGTTGTTATTGAAAGAAGCTAACATTGACTTTGGGGCACAAACACTGGTCTCCTGGGTGAAAGTCCCATGCTAGTATCAGACACTGATGAAATAAAGTGCCTTTTCACGTCAGCATGATATGCGGTCAGTCGATATTATTGTTTAACAGCACCTGGCAGCATCCGGGGGAAATGCAGCGAGACAACAACAAAAGTTAAGGTAGCGGAAATCTGAGTAAGGCAGGTGGTAGTGGTGGTGGATGGGCCCAACAACCACCCATTTTCACCCAGGAGGCCAGTGTTCGCTTCCTGCAAGAATGTTAAGCCAAACCGTGTTTTGTTTTCCTAAACCCAACCACATGCTTTTGTTGTTGAAGGAAAAAGGACTGTATGTTAAATGATACATTTCCTGTGAAAACTACAGTGTATCTTGGCAAAAGACAATGCATGTACAGTAACTGGCAGAACTTGAGACGTCGTCCCAGAACATCAACAACCAGCGTCCCAAGGGTACCTTGCACGTCATATCTCAACGTGGAAAGTCCATAACTGTCGATTTGTGATGAGGTTGGAGTGACAATGTGGTGAAAGTCTTGTCATCACCATGAGGTTGCCAGTAAACCAACAGAGACTCCAGGAAGTCACTGTTCTCCGAACTAACTCTTAAAGCCCACAGTCTATAATTCTACAATAAAAATAAGACAAATGAGAAAAACAGTATCATTTCATACCTTCACTTTCTACTGTTCCACTTAATGGTCTCAGAAGAATTTTCCATGACCTGTGCCCACAGAGTGGAAACAACTGTGATCAACTGATCTGCAAACAGCCTGCAACCTTCACCGAAGAAAGGTTACAAAACAGTGACTCAAAGTAAACTTGAAAACAAATCCAAACACACTTTTCTCTGTCTGGTGCGAGGGACATGGAGCACCAGTCGACAAGAGCGCTGTGCTGCGGGTCCGTGGCGGCACCGTGGAGGAACAGCCGGTGTTAATCCAACCCAGTAACGGTTCAGCAGGCTGCAGTGGGAACCAGCAGAGGAGGGAAGGAGCGTGAAATCCCCGACACCTGGTGGCTCTTTCTGCACAAGAGTCTGCAGCTGGTGTCGAAAGCCCACAGCCACCCGGCCAGCTGTGCCTCCTCAACGGCTTCACTGGCTTAACGCTGAGGTTACAGGGACTGATACTGGCCTGTCTAAAGAGTTCACCTGTGGTCCAGGCACTTAGAAACACCTTCTACAACACTTCTTATGTTATGGATATGGTTATGGACAAAATAAAGTTATTAAGGAATCAAATAATTCTTGTATTGAGCAACTCTTCTTTATCAAATAATTATAGTTGTATGGTTTTTAGGGAGTTTTTGTTTCCTAAAGCTTAAGCACTGCTTTGCCTCTCTTGCTCTATAGCTGTGTTTCAATTCAGGGGTAGCAGCCTTCAAAGGCTGCATTAGTGTGACCAAGACTGTCCCATTTGAAGGCTCCTTCAAAGAAATGCAGCCTTCTTTCCCAGAATTTGGAGGATGCAACGGATGAATCCTTCGTGGCCCAGCCTATCCCAAGATGCACTGCTCGCCAGTGATGATTATATATTAAGTTAACTTACAGTTGTTAACTAGCTAACAGTTAACTGTTGTTAACATTACTATTAGCTAAAAGCACACAACCTAAACAATCTTAATTTAATAAGTTTACCTGAAAACAGTCCTTCGTCATACTGAAATATATGCAATGTTTCTGGTGGTGAATCATCTCCTCAAGTATTAAATTAAAAAAAATATATATAATAATCTCTAGGTGCATGATTTAGGGCGAACTAACTTACTAGCTTACTCCCGCACAGCTGGATGCTAGGTAACAGGAATGCCAGCGGGTCGGGGCGAGAACAACTGGTGATGCAACCAGGAAATCCTCCGTAGACCAGACCGTCCCATTTCGAGGACCGTTTGGTTCGGCTGATGAGGTCTTCAAAGGACACAGCCAACGTCAACTGCGAGGGCCGCGTCCTTCAAAGGCTGCAGCCTCTGTATTGAGACACAGCTTATATTTAGCATAGCGTGCTACTAGCTTGTAAGTAAGCTAACATCACTGTTAAATGCAAAAGAAGTTTTAGCTGTTGGCCACAGAAAAGAAATAGGTTTGGAAGTAGAGAAAAGATTTGAGATTGCTTCAGTTTCACCAACCAGTTTGTTAATCTAAAGCATACTGCATATACTGAAAAACAATACCATTTGTTTTAACTTTAAGAAGTTAGTGTCTGGGCAGCCTTAAAATGTTAACTTTCTTTTTACAATATAAAATTTCAAACCAATGAAATTAAATTAAAGGTAAAAATAACAAAGCTTGGTGGTGTAACCTTGATGCTCCACAAGTTTGAAAGTGTTAAAAATTGTTACCTAACTGGACCTTTTCAATAACATGGTTTCATGATTGACTTTGTGTTGGATTTCTATTGAAAGGTGGAGGTAGTGGTGGATATGGTGTGAAATCCAGGGTGGTGAAGTGAACTCACTGTGCAATGACACAATTATTTACAGGGCGTGAATTAAGCCACTGCTGCCTTATGTAACCACAGAATTAATAGCTCATTGGCTTTCACTGTTGCTTGTCAGTAGGCCGGTGCTGGGGTCAAGGCTCAGGGATGCATTAAAAGGTATAGCGTTACGGTTTCACCTCCATTTCATACATAAGATAAGGGATTTTTCTTGGTGGCGAAGAGAGAGACGGACTCCCTGCTTACCTGATTGATCTACTAAGTTGCCAAACAGAAGTTTTAAATTCTGCAAAACTGGGTTGCACCTTCCAATTTCATACAACCCACTGTGTTGCATGAAAATCAGTTCCAATCACTGTTTCCTGCTTGCCTTCTGCCATACCAAAAAAACAAGTTTTACTGCTCTGTGAGAATCTCATACTGCTCCCTGCACTGATACTGAACGCTGCACGACATTCTCAGCCTCACCTATGGTCATAAAGAGCTGAAACAAAGATCTTTCCCAGGCTGTCAACAGGGGGGCCCAAGACCCTGCCCTGTGGGACTCCACCTGACGATTTTTAAAGAGAAGTTAAGGATAAAAAAAACAAACTACATGCATCAATGACAAGCCCAAAAATAATTTACCAATTCTTAAAGTTATTCCAAAACACAGACTGAACACTCTAATTCAGCTTTAAACTTACTCCCTGGAAGTTTTTTTTTATATATCAAAAACAAATATAGCTTTTTATGACGTGAAATAAATGGAACACTAAATTATCAGATTCCAGACTTTAAGAAGCCCTATTAGTCTCTAATTGTTTTTTCATTTTCTTCTTAAAGGGATTTGCTTTGAAATGTTGTTTTGTGGGCGTTCTGGATTAATGTAACGCGATTTAGAGGCGCACATCAAAACCTGCCGGTCAGCCACTAATGCACCAGAGCCGCCATAATTAAATGTTTGTTTTTGAAGGAGATGTGATGTGGTTGTTTTCCGACTCGTTTCATCTTTGGGTGTTTTAGGGGTGTTTTCACCATCTGTGTGTGTATGGGTGTGTGTGTGTGTGTGTGTGTGTGTGTGTGTGTGTGTGATGAACCAAAAGTTGTGTATTGAGTGTTTTTTCATTATTTTTAATAACAGCAAGATGCAGAGTATTTCATTAGGTTTAGCCTTTATCCCAATCAGTTACATTATATTCACTACTTTCATTAGAAACGGATAAGCTAAGCAATCAGAAAACCAGACAGGTTGTATAGTTGCTTAGGTTCAGCCTAAAGTAAACCACATTATAATACCAGAGGCGGATCATCAGACAATGGGCCTCTGCCCTTTTTGTGGTAATTTTTGTCTTTTCGAAGTAAAATTGGGTCTCTTTGAGGTAATTTAGTGTGTTTTTTGGTAGTTTTTTGGCTCTTTGTGATTGTTGTTGCCCTTTTTGTCTGTTCTGTTCAGTACTCCTTCCATGCATAGTATGTATGCACGTTTATTCTAATCTTGCATACATTATAGAACCAGTAGGTCAAAGATAAACCAGGAAGTCATGCTACAGTGGCTACGTAACATTCATCAAATGCTTGCAACTGACAGGGTCATAAATTTAACTTTAGATTATAACTTTAAAACTCCCCTTTGTTGTCACTTCTAAATCAGTGATTCAGAAAATATGGGCAAAAATGTGTCAGATGGCTCGTGTGGTCTGCATCCCCAGATATCAGCAGTGAAGCTGGGGACTCAAATGTTGGCAAAAACTACAAAAAGAAAACCCAGACTGCAAAAATAATTTAGTTTTCTTTTCTTTTTTATCTTTATCTTTATGATATTAAAAATGCTGAGGGGTTGCCTTTTCTGTTACACACACACACACACACACACACGCACACAACTTTCCCTAATGAGGTTGTAATGCCTCACTGTACCCTTCTCATTGCATACATGGCATTGCAATACACACACGCACACACACAGAAGTCTCCAAAACATCACACACATTGCCACGTGTTGGCTTCACTGATCACCGTGTGCTGTGTTCAATGGTGTGTAAAGTGCTGCCGCTGCGAGTATTAGCCTGTTTATCAGAGTGTGTATTAACGTGCTGCAGCGCAGGGGCTGGGGGGACCGTGTGTGTGTGTGTGTGTGTGTGTGTGTGTGTTGTGGGATAGGGACGCAGGTGCTCGGTGTGCTGATATTACCCAGGATGCTCAGGGTGGGGGCGTAGGGGTTATGGGGGGGAAGCAAGCTCTCTGTGGAGCTTGCAAACACACCTGTGATCCCCTGCTAGCGCGCACACACACACACACACCTCTAATGGCTCTGTATCAGCCTGCCATACGGCTCTAATAGCCAGCTGTGTGAGCAGAAATTCAGTGGACCGTACCAACACTCACTGATGCAGTTGTAATATTAGATGTGAGTTAAATATGATGAACACACGCAAAAAGGACATTTCATGCTTTAGCTGTGATTTTCTGTAACTGCACTGGTTTTTAATGACACAGGGCTCTTGTACATTTATCTTCTGAAGATGAAGAGTCTGTGTCAGAGTTCCCACTTACTCTTCCATGACTTTCTATAACTAAGGCAACTGTTTCCACTCCAGTTGGGCTGAAAATCATCTAATGTAATGTGAAACAGGACACAAAAAAGTGAACTCTCTGCTTTTGTTATTGGGAGCAAAACGCCTTTCAGCTCAGCATGTATGAGGAGTGTTAGTACAGAAATGAGTGAGACAGTCTTAAAGCAACGCAACTATTAGCATGTGATGCACGTTAGGTCAACACCTGCACCAGGTTTCCTAGCCCACAATGTTGGCATTATATTTCTGCAAACCACAGATACATTTGTACATTTCATGCATATCAACATTTCTAAAGTGACATAGTTCTGATTACATGTACAGTATATGAGCTGTCTTTGTCATCTGGAGGTGGAGGGAATGGTGGACGGTATGACAACTAGATGAGACATCTGCCAAGCAGCAGACAACTGTTCAAGACTAAGAAAACAACTAAACCAAATTTTTTTTTTACCTAGTTTATCACTGCCTTTCCAGTAGACTTTTAGCCAATAAATGTGGGTGGAGAGATACCTGTTGCTGCATTTTCACAAGGGATAGTGCCAAAAAAAGTGGTTGTTTTTTGCCAAGACATTGCTGTGTTTCCACCAGTGCTATGAAAAACTGTTGATTGTTTTTTACTAAGATATTGCTGTGTTTTCAGTGGTGTTTTAGTTACCAAACATGGCGTTTTTCATGACCACCTCTGCGTTTCCACTGGGGATAGTGCCAAGAAACACTTTTTTTTTCTGCTTGCATTTCCAGCAGCTCTCTCGCGACCAAAACCCAGTATTTAAAGCCAAAACATGATCTTTTTCTAACAACAGTGAGGTGTTTTTTGTGCATAAACCTGACCACATGTAAAAATGTTGTTGATTCATAAAGTTTCAGCATATCCACAATATACAAATGTAACTTATCCAAGGTTTGCTGAAACACAGAATGCCAACATTCACTCTGGAGATTGGGTTGGTTCCCAGACAGCTCCTTGTCCAGTCCAAACAAGATCTACTAGTCAAATGCTTGGGGTTACAGATGGTAAATGTAAAGGTTAGAGACATAGTTAAAGTTAGGTTTAATCCCAGTGAATGAGGCAGAATTCAAATGTATGGAGCTTTATCCCTATCTTTATCTTTCCAGATACAATGTTGCTCGCACAGATTTCCTGCTTGAGCTTTGGCTTTTCTCCTTGCGCTCAAACTGTTTCTGTGCGCTCGTGGAATTTCTGCTCTCAGATTACTGCCCTGCACTTGGATTTTTTTGTGTAACAACCATGTCAAAATCCCCCAACCAATAGAATGCCAGATTTACTGTTGACCAATGAAATGATCCTTGCCTCCTTGTGGGCGCGCTCGCTTTAGTATTAGAGCGTCCCATCCGGGCGGGTAGGCTACTCTTTAATCGGGTTCATCCACTCCGACCCTCCAGGGCTTTATTAAATGTTCTTCCCTTGCTTTCTTTACCACTTTTGGAATAAAGGGACTGTTAATTTACACACGTGCGCCATATATATATATATATATACAGTACAGGCCAAAAGTTTGGACACACCTTCTCATTCAATGCGTTTTCTTTATTTTCATGACTATTTACATTGTAGATTCTCACTGAAGGCATCAAAACTATGAATGAACACATGTGGAGTTATGTACTTAACAAAAAAAGGTGAAATAACTGAAAACATGTTTTATATTCTAGTTTCTTCAAAATAGCCACCCTTTGCTCTGATTACTGCTTTGCACACTCTTGGCATTCTCTCCATGAGCTTCAAGAGGTAGTCACCTGAAATGGTTTTCCAACAGTCTTGAAGGAGTTCCCAGAGGTGTTTAGCACTTGTTGGCCCCTTTGCCTTCACTCTGCGGTCCAGCTCACCCCAAACCATCTCGATTGGGTTCAGGTCCGGTGACTGTGGAGGCCAGGTCATCTGCCGCAGCACTCCATCACTCTCCTTCTTGGTCAAATAGCCCTTACACAGCCTGGAGGTGTGTTTGGGGTCATTGTCCTGTTGAAAAATAAATGATGGTCCAACTAAACGCAAAGCGGATGGGATGGCATGTCGCTGCAGGATGCTGTGGTAGCCATGCTGGTTCAGTGTGCCTTCAATTTTGAATAAATCCCCAACAGTGTCACCAGCAAAACACCCCCACACCATCACACCTCCTCCTCCATGCTTCACAGTGGGAACCAGGCATGTGGAATCCATCCGTTCACCTTTTCTGCGTCTCACAAAGACACGGCGGTTGGAACCAAAGATCTCAAATTTGGACTCATCAGACCAAAGCACAGATTTCCACTGGTCTAATGTCCATTCCTTGTGTTTCTTGGCCCAAACAAATCTCTTCTGCTTGTTGCCTCTCCTTAGCAGTGGTTTCCTAGCAGCTATTTGACCATGAAGGCCTGATTCGCGCAGTCTCCTCTTAACAGTTGTTCTAGAGATGGGTCTGCTGCCAGAACTCTGTGTGGCATTCATCTGGTCTCTGATCTGAGCTGCTGTTAACTTGCGATTTCTGAGGCTGGTGACTCGGATGAACTTATCCTCAGAAGCAGAGGTGACTCTTGGTCTTCCTTTCCTGGGTCGGTCCTCATGTGTGCCAGTTTCGTTATAGCGCTTGATGGTTTTTGCGACTCCACTTGGGGACACATTTAAAGTTTTTGCAATTTTCCGGACTGACTGACCTTCATTTCTTAAAGTAATGATGGCCACTGGTTTTTCTTTAGTTAGCTGATTGGTTCTTGCCATAATATGAATTTTAACAGTTGTCCAATAGGGCTGTCGGCTGTGTATTAACCTGACTTCTGCACAACACAACTGATGGTCCCAACCCCATTGATAAAGCAAGAAATTCCACTAATTAACCCTGATAAGGCACACCTGTGAAGTGGAAACCATTTCAGGTGACTACCTCTTGAAGCTCATGGAGAGAATGCCAAGAGTGTGCAAAGCAGTAATCAGAGCAAAGGGTGGCTATTTTGAAGAAACTAGAATATAAAACATGTTTTCAGTTATTTCACCTTTTTTTGTTAAGTACATAACTCCACATGTGTTCATTCATAGTTTTGATGCCTTCAGTGAGAATCTACAATGTAAATAGTTATGAAAATAAAGAAAACGCATTGAATGAGAAGGTGTGTCCAAACTTTTGGCCTGTACTATATATACATATACATATATATATATATATACACATATACATATATATATATATATATATATATATATATATATATATATATATACATACACATACATATATGTATATATATATATATATATATATATATATATATATATATATATATATATATATATATATACACACTGACACTGTAATTGTAATTGTCTTCGGTACTCGGCCTGCGGCCTCGTGCCTACGGCCGTGACAATATACAGTACAACGTCACTCCCTCTCATGAGATATTGCTTAAATATATATACATATAGTGAGTATAGTGAGCCGGTGACTGTTGGAAAAATAACTCCCGACAGGGGAAGAGGGTGGGAGTGGATGAACCCGATTAAAGAGTACCTGCCTGGACGGGATGCTCTAATACCAAAGCGAGCGCGCCCACAAGGAGGCAGGGATCATTTCATTGGCCAACAGTAAATCTGGCATTCTATTGGTTGGGGGATTTTGTCAGGGTTGTTACACAAAAAAATCCAAGCGCAGGGCAGAAATCTGAGAGCAGAAATTCCGCGAGCGCACAGAAACAGTTTGAGCATGAGGAGAAAAGCCGAAGCTCGAGCAGGAAATCTGTGCGAGCAACATTGTATCTGAGTGTGAGCAACATGGTATCTGAGTGCAAGCAACATGGTATCTGAGTGCGAGCACACAGTCTGAGCGGAAACAGAGTAGATCCAAGCGCAAGCAGAAGCTATTTGAGTGCGAGGGCAGGGTTTTTGAACGTGAAATCAATAAATAATGCTCTCAAACTGATAGACCACTCTCTTGAATAAAGCAGGGATAAAGCTCCATAATATGCAGCACTGGGAGCAGTTCGTCCCACAGCTGGTCTGTAAAGCCCGATACACAGTCATCTCACACACAACTAACATTCACACAGTATTCTCTTAAAGCCAAACACTCAATCGAGCAAAGGTTGACAGATGGAGTTACAGACATCTGTGAGCGTGGCAGTTGCTAAATTGTCTCAAATTGTTATCAGGCACCCTGGCACAATAAAGCAGACATGAAGCTGCAGAGAGTTAGCTACGACGTAAATTAATCCATTGCTAATGATTCACAGAGCGAAGAAGATGAATGTGCACACAGCAGATACCCATCACATGATGATATGTATATGAGATACTGTAGTTTGTTGCATATTAAATAGATCATAGCTACACTGGGTGTCTATTGTAATTTATTGGGGGGACACAGGGGGAATGTCCCCTGCAGAGTGGTGGACCCCGCCACCGTTTACAGCCAGAAATCTGACCTTAAATCTTTAAAAATGGGCTCCTTTTTAATCTTAATTGTTGAAATCTTGAGCTCCATAGGGTTTAATGGAGTTAGAATTTTAGCTCCAAATATACTAAAGAAAAAAGCGTGGAAAAAATGCATTTTACTCCTCACTTTACACATTTTGCTTTATTGTTGACCTGAACTGTGCCAGCATACTATCATATATTAATTAATTATATCATAAAGTAAAAGTTACTTTCTTTCAAAAGTGTCTGTGAACTTTCAGTGTATGAAGACTTTGTATTTAAAAGCCTTTATAGGCTGCTTCACTGTCTTTTATCTCACAGAGCCCAGGAGTTACACTTTGTGTTGTATATGGGAGATTTAAAAAGACATGTCTGTGCCCCCCCACCCATCTAATTGCATTGTGCACTTTGTGTTTTGCATTTTACAGTTGCTGTTTTTACATTCATGTGTCTGTGGTTAGGTTGGAGAGGACTGTGCACTTTGTGTGTGCATTTGACTGCTGCTCTTTTTATAAAGTTTGTGGGTAGAGTTGTGGTAAGTGAGGGTGAATTACGGGAGTGGAATGACAGTTTTCTTGCCTACTTTTACACAACAGTACTGAGCTTCTCTTTTATATCTGTGCATCTTATTTTTTATTTTAATTTTATTTATATTTTTTATTTTATGTATGTATTTGTTTTCATTAAATGTTTTATATATTTTAATTATTTATTTATTTATAATTTTTTATACATTTTTGTTTATTAATTGTATGATTATTTTACAGACGAAAATTGTTTTGATTGTTCTGATAAAATGTACTTTTCTCGGAAAAGCATATCTTGATTTTCTTTGAGCCACTGGTTTTTAATTTATTTATTTTTTGGCTTTCTTGTATTATATCTTTTATCTTGACATTTTAGTTGGTGTCAGTGTCCCTCTGTTTTAAATGTGTTTTCGTTTTTCTCTCTGGAGGTCAATGGCAGCAGGGTGCAGTTTGAGACACTGAAGTTTGTTTACAGGTGTTTGCGTCATCACTGAGCTGTTGAAGAGTGGGACCAGCTAACAGAGGTTTTCAAAAGACAAACAGGGCAAACTTTCCACACGGATTATACTTTGGAAAAAGTTTTATCAGACTCTCATGTCCTGCCCACAACAGAATCAAAGAACAATGGTAAAACGTCAAAGTGGAACAGATCAGGAACATTGCGTGCTCCATCCAGGACAGAGATGATTGTCAAACTGAAATGTTAATGCTGTGTTTTCATGCCCTGTTCCTGTGTGGCACAAATCACACAAAACAGTGTCAGTGACAGTGGTTGCATCCCACATGTGATGAGTTTTGCAGGTGGATTGTCAACATTTACATCATAATGTACATAAATGCAAAACTGTTTGTCGGATCATTTCTCTTTGAGTCTTGTTTTAGAAACTGTAAATAAAGAATCATACTTTTAAAACTCAAACTGTGTAACACTGACTTGCTCATCCTCTTTTTTTGGTCACATTTACAAAGACATATGTCGTCATATCAAAGAAAATAATAACAAAACTATAATTACAACAATAATACTCAGATTGCAGTAAATATAAAGGTAGTAATAAATATCGATGGGAGGGAAGCGTAGAACTGATTTACTGTCAGATTCACGTAGTTGATGAAGGGACCTCCTAAAGCATATATATTTCATAGGATTTAAAATGGCCTTCAGTCTGGGTGGAGGTTCTAGTGTTACAGGTGAATGCCCGTCTCATGGGGTATACTGCCCAGTGTCAGTTTATTTTTGGTCCCCATATGATTACATCTAACACGAAAACCATTATCAGTGTTCCCACCTCTGCTCAGACAGAAGCTCTCCGACTGCAGCTTCTCAAAGTATTTTTATTTATTCATTCATTTGTATTTATTTCTATGATCTGACAAAAGAAAAAACTTGTGTGAGGTTTGGGAGGATTTTACTCAAAAGCTTCAGTGAGGTGAAATTCTACATTTGGCAGTGGACTCCAAACAGGTAAGCATTCGGTATATCATGTGGCCAATTTCAGGTTTGTTCATTTTACGAAAATGAAAAACTCACAAAAGCTGTCTTGGCTCGTCTTTCCACTGCTCCAACAATCACCAGCTCTGGTCTGGTTGAAATAAACCCTAAATTCACAAAGCTGATGTGAAAATATGCTGGCTCTACACACACTAAAATTACTGTTTATTTAAATGGAGCCTGGTGTGTTTGGTGATGGTGATTTTGGGTCTTTTTCTGGTTAAACACTATCTAACAAAATGTCTGTTTCTGTAAGGATCCTTTCCATGATGTTGTCAGACATTTATAATCACAATCTGAGCCTGTCAGTGGCAAAAAAACTTTCACTGGATGTATATTGACAGTGTGAACATGCTCTGAATAGTTACACTGCAGCCTGCTTCACAACTGCCAGCTGCACTGCTCTCGCTTAATACTGAACCAGTTTCAAAAATTGTTGTTTCAATTAGTCACTTAGACACAAAAACATGGGAAAATCCAAGTTTTAAAAATACCAAAGTTACCCTTTAACACCCACTGTGAAACCTCCTGCTTTAAGAGAAAAAGTCACCAAACTCTTATGAGTATTGAAAACTTAACCTGAAAATACAATAAACAAAAACATACATAAATAAACAAAAACTCCTTGTTAGCTTAAAAGGTGGCTAATGATTAGAAACTTCTCAAACCACTCCTGCAGTATAATCCACTTCTCCTCTGTCCTTGCTTTTAATCTGTATCCATTCATCAAAATACACAGCGTCCATGTTACACCATTGCATTTATATGGTGACTGTAAAGGATGCTGTGTACATATGTCGTATTTCCAGCACACGGTACAACTCGACTCGCTCTTATTCTGTTTTCCACTTGCAAAAGTTGTGCATAGTACCTGGTACTTTTTTGGTACCACCTCGACAAAGGTCCCAAGCGAGCCCAGCTGAAAAACTGAGTTTGGTTGTGTCCACATACCATTTTTGTCTGAATGCCAGTGTCTTTTTTCAATTGTTTAATGATGAGAGACTGTGCGGCTATCTAGAGAAAAAGCACCACACCCAGCGTGTTTTTTTTCAGTGAACCTCTGAACTTTTCAGAAAGGCGTTGGTGTCGTCACTGCTGCTCCTTTAGCTACATACTAAATCGAGCTGTTTGATATGTCAGAAACTATCACAATAAAGACAGAAAAGCCTATTTTTGGGAGCAGATCGGCCGGACACTGGATGTTGCTGGTGAGTCTTGCTTTTATCACCGTACATGTTGTAAACTGGATGTTAACTGTGTAGTCAAACCTTATAACGTAGTGTTAGGTTAGCTATCTAGCTAGCGTCAAGATATTGTTGTCATTGGAACAAACACCATGGGTATTGTGTCATTAAAAAAGTGCTGGAACTACTTTACAGCCAAAGAAAAACATCCTTGCCAAGCTACTGTCAATATCAGTCGCAACTTTTTTGACCCATATTTTAAACAGCGGCAGCCCGCAAAACTACGCCTTACACTGCAGACACTACATTGTACAATTGACAAACATGTCTCTGTTAGGTCACTGATGAAAGAATCCAGTGACTGACACTTTAAAAATGGTGTCATGTGGTTTCACATGGTGTCGCTATGCTGAATCCTGCCTCCACTGAGGGGGCAACAAGTGGAAAACGAAACAGAGAAAAGAATCTGGTACCAAAAGTGAGTCGAGTCAAGCCAAACCATTCAGTGGAAATGCAGCATCAGTAACAGACAGAACTGTGAAAGACGTGGATTGTGCTGCAGGAGTCTTCTTATAGTCACCTGTAAAGCTAACAGAGGTGTTCTGGACATTTTCTTAGGGTGCCACTTTGAAGGAACTAATATAATTTAGGGAATTTGTTGTTTTTCCAGTATGCTGTCATGATGATTTAAAGCAGTTTGAAATGTGTTCCCATCCTCACTAAAGAAAAGAAAACTCAGGAGGAAATGTGTTTTTGTCTGCATCTGTAGGTAGTGGTCATACCTTTGGATCCCTTTTCAGTCAAACTTACTTAAATATGTTTCCACAGTTCTTCAGATATTAATGAGCTCTGATGATCAGCTCTAGTAAAGGTGATAGAGTGTGTTTATTCACAGGCTGTCTGTGTGTGGGCTTCACAGTTTGACGCTGTCCTTTGCTTCCATCCAGTTCTTGTTTCTCTGCTGTTATCTCTGCTGCTCTGCAGAGTGGGGGCTGTCCAGGCTGCTGTAGGGGGACAGGGAGGAAGTCGCTGGCCCTGAGGCTTTCCCATCATCCCCTTCTTCCTTCTCTGTCTCCATTTCCACATCTCTTTCTTCTCCTCTGTCTCCTCCCTCTGTTCTGAACGCCTCCACTGATCCTCTCCCATCTTCGCTCGACTCCTCAGACGCAGAGAGGCCCTCCTCCCCTCGACTCTCCACTGTGCAGACGCCGCCCTCGCTGGGACTCGAGCTCTCCCTGTCGTCCTCCCCGGGAACGGGCTCTCTGACCTGGTTGTGGTGCTTGACGTTGTAGCGCTGGTTCTGGAAGAACTTCACGATGGTGTGTTTGGGTAGATCCAGCTGGGCCGACAGGGTGTGGATGGCCTCCTGGTCGGGGTAGAGCCCCACATCGCCGATGAAGCTCTGCAGGATTCCCAGAGCCTCGAGGGAAATCCGTGTCCGTGAGCGGGCCTTCTTTGCTCCTCCCCCTCCAAGGCCGGGGCTCATCCCACGCTGGGGCGTGTCTTCTGAGCCATGCAAGACCAGCAATGGGATGGGCTGAGGGTCTTCATGAACCGGAGATGGAGTGGTCAGAGGTGGCAGGGGCTGTCTGTGGATCACCTGTTAAGAAAAGAAAATTACATTTAGATAATTCAACTTTGTTTGCCCTCTCCCTGGTGTCTTTGGCTTTTTTTGTATACTTTGTCAGATGCAATGTAGATGTTGGCGGAAATTGACAGTCTCCTAGGTAACGGCCCTGTTTGTCAGACGTTTATAGTGATGTTTCAACACACGTGGCATGTGGCATGTGGCATGGCTGACTTGATGCATAACAAACTAAATGATCACTTGGGGCCACCACAGGGACCTCAAATGAGTATAAAAACGTTGGTATTTTGCACTTGTTGCACTTATTTAGCATTTCTCAACAGGGGTGTTTAGAGAACGTTGGGTGGAGCTGGAGGCAATATGTTTGAAGGAGGGTGCTGAGGTGTTCTTGGGGGGCATGTGCGTCTGTTTTTAACGCCAGTTAAGGCCTTTGGACACAAGTCTGTGTTTTCCGTCTGAAATTGTCACACATTTAAAATAGATACAACTTCATGTTGTGCTCCTTTGTCATATGACATGCCTCAATTCTTTTACCACATGTCAAAGTAAAAAAAAGCTATCTTACGTTTGAGCAGGAGCATGTTGGAGAACTGCAAACAACAGCGCTTTATTAGGAGAGAGGCGGAGTGACAGGCAGGCTTCGTTGAGATATTGTGCACCACCTGCCTAGTGCAACCAAGTTATTTGTCTGTATCATTGTGGTAACATTAACAGTGTATTTATGTCAGGGATGTGCTGTTTTATGACCACATAAACACAACCATTGCTGCTGATTCAATACACTTTAAGGGTTTAACTCAACATGTGGATGTAGAGACACTACAGTTTGATCCGGCACCACAGTCCATGTGAACATGCCTCATGATGTGTAATTACAATACAGCCCACAGTAATAAGTGAACCACTCTGCCCCTCTGCACAATCATTAAGGGAAATGTAGTACAAGCGGAAGTGTGACTGACCAGCTTCCATCACCCGCCAACATGCACGCTGACGTCCCAAATTCATCACACAAACAACCACACTACTAGAGCTTATTAACAGGGCGGGTCGGCCAACACACCCAAACACAGGAATCCAGCACCATAAATCTGTGGTCCATCAAAATTAAAGGACCTAAATAAAGATAATGGCAATTCCTTTTTCTCTACTTCAATAATTACAGGGAATGTTCTGAATAATATTGAGGTTAGGGCTAGACGGGAGAGCATTTTGGTTTTGGGGAGAGGGTGGGATGGAGGAGTGTTTAGCAGGAAGTGTGTGGGCTGGTCATTTACCACTTCTATTTTCAATGACTTATGGGACACAAATATGACAAAGAGGAGGGCTGCTGGAGGAGCAGGTGGTGGGATCAGACAGACGGAGCGAGACAGACAGAGGAAACTTTTCTTAACAGCACTATGCTCACATTTTCTCACTCGTAAAACACTTTGATTTGTGTCTTTTGCTTGCACATGGCTGTAGTGTGTTTTAGAGTGGGTGTGTATCTTTAAAAATCTGATCTTCACACTTATTTTTTTTTCCTCTACAGTCAGCTTTAATCTTCAGAATAAACACATACTATCTGCATGATTGTACCTGCTGGTCTGGGACATGCAGGACGGTGTGGTGCCTTTCGCTGTGCTGTTGCCTTGACTCCTCCTCGTAGACCTGATCTCTGTCGGCCTGCGATAAAGCCAGGAACCTCCTGATGGTGCACAGGTTCTCCCACAGTGTGCGGTTCTCCGGGCTCGGGCTCTCTTTCCACCTGAGCAGCTCACACAGCCAGCCCTGCAGGAGAATTAGGTGAAATTAAAAGATGAAGCTCATGTCATGTTTTATTACTCACTATATGATGATTAAATGACTGCACTTTAGAGTCCTTTGTTTCTGATGAGCTTGTCTGGATAGATGACTATAAAAAGTTTTGTTTTAAAAAGCTTTGTGTGGCAGATTTTGTTTGTTTTGTTGTCCTGTAAGCAGTGGGTATTTTAAAAGGCTTCGGCTTGACTTAATGCATGCGATTGTCTGTTTGTTCTGTGTGTGTTTGGAGCAGACTGCCAGGCTGTGTGTGGCTGTGGTTTACATCACTGCTGGTCTCTCTGCTGTGTTTGCTGACAATGTCTTTTTGTTGGACCAAAAGCTGTATTTCACAGACAAGGGACAGGTCACCCCCTTGGATCCTCCTTGGATAAGCTGTAACATTAGTTAGCTCGGTGGTGCTAGGTGAGATAGCAATAGTTGCACGCTTCCTTCTGTGCGGTAATACGGTTGGCGGGTGTAGTTCAGTGGAAAGAAAATAGTTCCTACATGACTACATCACTCCTTCTATAGCCACTATGTTTGGTTTAAAAATGGACTTGAAACACTGATGCTCCTCAGAGTTGTTCCCAGGGTTAATTGAGTATATATATATTTGTATTCAAATTCTAAAATAAATACTGTATTTATTGGGTTAGAGTAGAAAATGCTCCCTGAGAGGAGAAAGAAAAAAGCAGAAGGAAAAAGTCTGAGGGGAGCAGTGAGTGTCTGCAAGTGTGTGTGTGTGTGTGTGTGTGTGTGTGTGAAGATTGGATTATCTTTGCTAGGCTGACCCAGGATCTGCCACCAGCTGTTGTTTACGCGCAGCCTTCAGCCTGGAAATTAATGGTAATAATGTGATCATCCCTCCGTCATCTTGTCTATCTTTTCCTCTGTCTTGCATCCTTCTGTTCCTCCTCCTCCTCCTCTGTGTTTATTTACATTTACTGCTTTATCATTTAGACTTTTAAGCTTTATCTCTCAGTGTCGCTCATACATTAATACACACGTGCTCTTAAACCCTTTCTGCCTGTGTTGGTAATAAATCGTCACATGAGGTTTGTGGGGGGGAAAGGCATTTAGACTGGTTTTGAAACCATCGCCCTCCTCTCTTTGCCCCCCCTTATCCTCTCTCCCTCCAGCAGACTCTGCTTTGATCTCGCCTTCCATCACCCGCATTGTTTATCTGAGGATGGAGACATGATGGTATGCCACAGCGGGTAATCAGATCCCCCCACACGCCCACACACACACTCACACACCTGCATGTTACACCCTCATCAGCTCCTTCAAACATTATCAACTGTGTACATCATGTGTATGCGGATGTTTTACAGGGTGTTCACGTGTCATTCTTAAAAACATTATCAAGCATGTTGACAAGACCCTGCACAGTTAGAAAATGGAACTTACCTTCTTTCTGAATTCAAGTTCAGGCTTGTTGTTGTTTTGCCACCCATTCAAGGGTGATAAAATAAAATCAAGGAATGCATCTTTAACCACTAAAATGGTTGTTTTTTTGGGACTTACCTGACTTTTATTGGCAGCCACCTTGGCAAACAGCGCCTGGGAGACCTTCGCCCTCTTCATCTCCTGCTGGATCTCGTCATAGATCCCTGACGAGATGTTCACCAGCGAGTCCAGCTTCAGCGGCAGCTCCGCAGCAGACATGTTGCACTTTGTCTGCACAGAGCAGGACACAGTAACTGAGATGAGGTTTGTAGATTTACATGGTTACATAAAAGTTGAGATATAGAAAGACGATAACATTCCACATTTTCACAAGTGGACAATTTCTCTGTTTATCACAAATACACAAGAATTAGATTTATTTTTAAGAGGTTTGGTCAATCTCTGCCTTTGTGACTTTAATATTTAAATTCAAATAAATTCAAATATGAACTGCTACGTTTGATACATATCAGTGTTTCTGAAATGACGCAGTATACAGTATGAGCTGGCTTTGTTATCAGGATGTGGAGGGGATGGTGGACAATGTGTCACCTTGGTATGACGCCTACCAAGCTGCAGACCACTGTTCGTAACCAACACACAACAAAACCAGTTGTGTTTTAGTGAGTCACTGCTGTGTTTCCACTGGCTCTTTTGTTACCAAAATGGGTGTTTTGTAGAGACCTGTCAGCTGTGCCATGAAAAGCTGTTTATTTACTGAGACGTCGCTGCTTCTCCTGCCCCCCCAAACAAGGTATTCAAGGTATCCCAGAGTGCAGATCTGGGATCAGTCCTGTGAGCGTGTGTGTACCTGTGGGTGTCTGTGTGTGTTGCTGCTGGAGATGTGGTTGCTGGAGAGGTTGTGGTTGGAGTTGGTGCTCCGCTCTCTCTCCTCCTGGTAGATGCGGTCCCGCTCGCCCTCTGGCAGGTTGAGGAAATTCTGCATGGCCTTCAGGTTGACCAGCAGTGACTGTGAGGCCGAGCGTGGATCCTCCTCCTTACGAAGGATCTCTGACAGCAGACCCTGCACCCACACCCACACACACACACACAAAGGGTCAGCATTAACGTGAAACCTATGGCATCACCTCTCTCAGTCAGAATGTTAAATTGTGTTTACCTGTGTACGGTTAAAAGCCACACGTGCAAACACAGCCTGAGAAATGCTGGCCCTCTTCAGCTCGTTTCTGACTTGCTGGTAAATGCTGGAGGAGACTTCGGCCCCTGAGCAGTTGAGGCCGGGCTCAGCAGCGCCTCCGGGGCCCTTGCAGGTCCGTGAGATAGGCGGGTGGTGGAGGAACTGCTGGTTGACTCCCTGTGGGTGCTGATGTGCGAGCAGGCGGCTGACGGCGAGCTGCTGGTTGATGAGGTGGGCCATGGCGAGCTGCTGACGGACGAGCTGAGGGGAGAGCTGGGGGGACAGGAGCCCACTGTGGCCCAGGAGAGGTGGACCCTGGGGACGCAGTGGTGTACTGGTGTGGTGCTGGCTGGCGGGGTGAGGCAGACAATGAGGCTGGGTGGAGGTCTGAGTGTCCCCAAGGCCACTCTTGATGGACAGAGCTCCAGGGCTACCCAGGGCGCCCACTTGGGTGGGGGAGGGTAAGAGAGAGGGAGGACGCTGGCTGAGGATGCTCAGGTCCAGATCCCTCTCCACTGTGTAAAAACATACAGGTTTGTGTCAATATACTTGAGAAGATTGTTCACTGATTACATTTATTTCCTCACCCAAATCTGAATCCTGAACCTCAACATGCACCAAACTTAATTTAACTTTAAGCACTACAGGTAAGAGGAAAAAATTTGGGGGGTTGGGGTGAAATTGCGCTTTAAAATTAAAGCCTTGGTCTGTGATTGGTGCCTTTAACCTCTAAACCCTAATTTGAATTCCATTCACTTGGTCACTGAAGCCTCAGTGGCCCCAGTAAGGTGCCACTGAGTCACCAATAAAAGACAAATTTACCTTTAATATCAGATTTGTCTTGTACTGACCACATCTTCTCAATGTATTCACCTGAGGGGGAAATATCAGAGCAGTAAGTACATTTAGTTACATACACTGACACAGATACACCGATTTATTTCAAGGTGAAACAACCAACATAAATATCTTTGATGAACCAAATCTACCAGCACAGAAGTTAGTATAATAAAAGATGTGTAGAAAACCTTTCTAGGATATACTGTTTAAAGTACAGGTCTGTCTTGTGGTTCAGAGGATGATCTTTAAACCACAAAGTCTTTAGTTTAGGTCACTGACATCCTATTTTCACTTACAGTCCACATAAGATCAAATAAGTGAAGAATGTTTCCTCCTTATCACTGCACTCAACGTTTCTGCTCTCCTGGATTTTAACGGCCTCTCTGCTCGTCTGCTTCTTATTATGCTGCTGCTGGGTTTGGTTCAGAGTCACATTTTAGGTTATTAGGGGAATAAAAGTTGGAGTGAGGTTTGGCAGGGCTTCAGATTTTTACCTTCCCAGCGTGTGTGTGTGTGTGTGTGTGTAAGAAGAACTCTTATTCCTGGGTTTTGGTGGCGTGTGTGTGGCTGTGCGTGTGTGTTGAGGGGTTGCTGCTGTTTTCCATTAGGAGTTAAGAGCATTTAGTTTTGTCATGTGTATTAAGGGTGACATTAATGTAAACCATGTGTGACAGTTCCTTCCTACTGAGAGCTGTCAGTGACAGACGTCTCATGCAGCAGATTAGACACATACAGGCTGACACACACGTACAGGGGGCGGACAGAAGAATGGAAAAACTTCATTAAAAAGCATCACATTTAAAGAAACTAAATCGCAAAAACAAAGGCAGCCAGACAGGTGAGTCATATTAAGTCGAGTTGTGATTAGCAGTGAGTGTCAGCTTTAAAAAGAGCTCTGACAGTCTCCACCTTTGTGAGATTTCAAAGCAACATGAGGCAAATAAAGTATAAACAGCTGAACAGTTGAGGTGCGGGAGAGTTGGTCACTAAAACTGTAAAAGTTTTTAACAAGGTGGGAGAATTTAATGAGGAAATGCGTCCCAATAAACTGCAACGGCTCACTGATGGATCGACACTTTACAGGGGTGATTACTAAACACCGTAAAGCTGCCACTGAAGTGAAGCAACACCTGCGACAGGCTGAGCTTGCATGCAAACAAGGAGCCAGATTACTATGAAAAATTGTGTTTACGTGGGCCACACTAGCCTGATTACAACAGGACTGAGTTTTACATCCGTGTGTGTGTGTGTTTGAATTTTACAATACGGATTTCTGTTCAGCTGTGGTCACCAAATTCATAATATTTTCACTTCATGCCAGAGAGATCAAGCTAAGATTTGATTTAAAGTGATAGTTCAGATTTTTTGAAGTGGGTCTGTAGGAGGTACTCATCCATAGTCAGTGTATTACCCACAGTAGATGTTGGTCGGTACACTCCCAGTTTGAAGACACAGAGAGGAATATTGCCACAAAGGCTAAGCAATGTGCCGCTATGGACGGAGGCAGCAGAAAAACGCATTTTAGCCACCTAAAATAATCAGTATCCGTTTAAGTGTATGCTGTATTTAAGGTATTTTCCCTGCCTTACCTTGCTGCATACAGCCTTCATTGTCAGGGAACTAAAGCCGTTATCTATTCACCAGACTCCTTTGACAAAAGGAGCTTTAGACCAGCCAGTCCTGTATTGTGAGGTGGAATTCCTTTTTTTTTCAATTAAGTCTGGCTTTGAAGAGAGCATAGATAAGTTTCACTTTTAGTTCAGTTCCTCATCAGAAAGGGCTGTTTGACGGCAAGGTGAAGCAGTAAAAACCCTGTAAATATAGTGTACAATTAGGCCCCATCTACACGTATGCAGATATTTAAAAAAAAAAAAAATTTCCTTAACTTTTAGCCTGTTGTCCACATGCAAACTGCATTTTAGTTAATTAAAAATAGACATTTTTTTAGAAACAGCTGTCTAAGGTGCCGAATTTTCTCTTTGATTACAGTGTTTTTGGATTGGACATAGTAAAGCAGAGAGTTTTAGAAACAATGACGTAAACTCCTCAATTCAGGCACGTTAGTTGTTGCTTTGTGTAATGAGCATGTTACAGAAACAATAACGACAGACTACCGGTTTGTTTATGTTTTGTCAACACTGCTTGGTCTAATGACTACTTTTACACTTAAAACTTAGTACTGCTGCACCACTTCAGACAAACAGACCTGTCTGCTGCGCCCAGTGTTATTTGGTCCACCAGAAATGATGGTTTTGGATCAGGCCAACAGTGGGACTGTTGTCGATGAGGAGTGGAAGGAAAACTTTCGTGTGTCCAGAGAATCACTGGTATCATTGAGTAGGTTCCTCGGTCCTTATATTACAAGAGAATCAACGGTGATGAGATATCCAGTCATCATTTTGAAAAAGGTAATGTTAGCCTGTACACTTAACCATCTTCGCAACAAGAGGAGACTGCAGAAGAATGCTAACACCAGCGAGCGTTTGGAATAATTTTTGCATTGTAGTATGGAAAGAGATAAGCAATGGTCGTGTGGACAGAATTTTTTTTACGGTGTGGGAAGTTATGTTTTAAAAAAATATTTGTAGAGTTTATAAGTGTAGATAGGGCCTTAAACTGATTGAACTGATTTTTTTTAGGTGGCTAAAACATGTTTTGTTGCTGCCCCCATCCACAGCAGTACATTGCTTGGCCTCTGTAGGGGTCCTCCTGTCTGCTTCTCCAAACTTGGAGTGACTGACTGGGACTGACATCTCTTGTAGGTAATATACTGACTACGTCATACAACCCAACTTCAAAAATTCCAAATGATCCCTTTAAGGAATCAGATTGCCCAAATTACACCACAACCATGCACAGACTAAGTGCTTGTATATTTGTCTGCTGTTACATGACCTCCCAGTGCCTTGCACCAGGGCAGTTTTTGGCTCAAAGGCAAAGTATTAGTGATTCATTTTGTGCCATAAAGTCATCTGAGTAAAATCCACTAGTTGAGAAATATAACAGAAAGTATTGCTGTCTTTATGTGTGCTCAGCTACTTCAGGACTGGATGTGAATGAGGTGTGAGAGTTACCTTTCATGCGTTTGTACCTCTTGTACCAGCGTCCAAACTCCTGGCATTTAGAGGTGGAGACGTTGACATAGTAGGAACTGTTCACTATCGCTGAGATCATACTCTGACACAGAGACAAAAAGAGATGGACAAGAATACAGTAACTTTGGGAAAAATAAACACAATGTTGCAGCTAACATAAATATTTGTCACACTTCTCATCGTTTTATTACTGAATATTGTTCTCTGGATGGGATTAAACCTCCTCTTTGAAATGATTCAACAGTCAGTCCATGAAAAGCCTGTGTGTAGTCTTGGGAGTGGCAGCGCCTTGAGACCGGCTGATGAGTTTTTGTTACAGAAAATGGGAAATCTCAGCAGCTGACCAGCTCACCGCTGATTTATTAAAACTCTTCACCCACCCTCCCTTTCCCAGCACGCACTGTGGCCACTTCTACGGCACAGGAGACTACATGAGAAGTGAAAGCTCAACATGGGAAACCCTGAGGATTAAAACTCACATGAGTCAGGCTGCAAACACACACCACCCACACACTTCCCCTAATCACTAATTATATCATGACTAAGTCCTGTGTATAAATCACAAGTCGAAATGACACACTCTCAAGTCTAATGACTGCAGGGTGTGTGTGAGCAGGATAATTGAGGTGTGCGTGTTTGCATCCTTTCCCATGGGACGGTATCAATACTAGTGTGTGTGTGTGTGTGTGTGTGTGTGTGTGAGCAAGAGATTATTACACAGTGCACTAAGTGTGTGGTGAACTGATGATGAAACCACATGTGTTTAGAGAAAATACTTAGCAGCATCTTGGCTATCTGTGTACATGTGTGCGCATGTGTGTGTGACAGAAACAGAATCAAATCCAGATAAACGTTTATTTCTAGGAAAATAATTTTAACTAATATCTCGCCATTTTATTCTACTGGACTAAACAGTCGACAAAATACATTTTAAAGGAGATCTATTGGGCTTTTTATTTTCTGTCATATGTTACAATGTCTGATGTTTATAGTAAAAGTTTAAAAGAATGAGGTAAACGTATGTAAAAATAATCCCTGTAAGCAAACACTTCAGACCGTTCTGAACACTCTGTCTCCAACTGTTTGTTTTTTTTCTACTTTTCAGACACACTGACATCAGCTCGTGACAGAATTCTTTATACGGTCATCTACTCTAACTAACCCTCAATAAGTCAATGAGCACTCGGATTAAAAAAAGATTGTGGAAGATGCCAGGATGTGGAAGACCTGGAAAGGCTGACCAATCAGAGCAGACTTTTTTGTGCTAGTTTGTTTCAGGAGTGCTTTCTGAATGCTGTTGAGACCACAGCTGGAATTTTGCTCCCCTGCAGATTACACACAAGCATCTTTACAAACCTACACAGAGAACAGTAACCAGCAAGCTGATGGGTCGACCAAACAACCTGTGTGGAAATTTGGCTGTACAATTCACCTCAGTACTTCCATAAGTGATCATCTGGAAGAATGTAAGAAAATTAATTCCACCTCAAAGCACTTCATATCATTGCTCATCTCCCCGTTGTCCCATCCAAATTCTTTTACATTTGTTTCATGGATGTAGTGGAGTGTGTTGGTTTGTCAAATTGATATCCTGATTTCTTCTTTGTTTGCTCAAAGTGAGACTGCTTTCTATTGGACAAGCATGTTTGTCCAAGTATAAAACAAACACAAACGCAAACATCTCTGAACAACACCTTCTCTATTTTAGCCTAGAGAAGAATAATACCAGTTTGGGAAAAACATCATGACCATTTGATACTAAGGACTTATTATTAGCATGTATGAAGTGGAGCTTTTATTTACTGTAGCTGTGGTGCAATTAAAAACGTACCTGCGAGAGAGGACACTCCTTGGCCAGCGCGCTCTGGTTGGTCTCTCTGAGCAGCTCTTTGAGGGCATTCCTCACTGTGGCGTGGGTCCACTGCTCTGACGGCAGCTCCTCAAGCCGTGCAAAGCTGCACGTGTGAAATGCCTTTTTATTATACACTGAATGGAACTTGCATTCACTTAAACCAGATGCTGTCACATAGGTCAAATCAACCTGTGATAATCATTAAAATACTGTATATTTAGCTTTTTTCATCTCAAAACAGTTAACAGTTTTCACCATTGTTTGCTGCTCTTATTTTTTTTTGTCTTTTACTCCTTTAACATACATTATTTCACAATCTTGTATAATTTGAACCTAATAAATTTTAAATAAACCTAATAAACACCCATCACATGCTGACCTGTGCAGAAGGATCCGAAGCGTGACCATGTGGTAAACGTCCAGCAGCATGTCGGCCACTGTTGCCTCCGGAGCGTCTGTCAGGTAGTGGATGGGCATCGGCTTCCACCGACCCACTTTGATGATACCTGGAGGACACGAGCACACAAAGGACAACAAATACATAATTAAAGCATGTGTTCATTGTCTGTTTGAAAGTCTGGATTTAAAACAAGAATCTTCTCCCAGCTGTTTGAAATCTAGTTTTCATGTTCCTTTGTTTTTTATCAGTGTAAACCTAACCTGCTTGTGTTGTGTGTGTGTGTGTGTGTGTGTGTGTGTGTGTGAGACGTGGAGCATCATCCTGGGTTGAACATTCTCCTGGCCTTCCAACAACCGTGACTGGAAGTGCAAATCTAAACAGGCTTAATCGCGTTAGGATCTGCTAAATCAAACACAGACCCTGCCTGGCCTTGGCCTGCCAGCCTCAATCGAGTGTGTGTGTGTGTGTGTGTGTGTGTGTGTGGGTCTTCATTGCATGAGGATGGTGGTGATAGGGGCATAAGAACAAAGGCTGTTCTCTTGGGACTCCACAGTTGATTAATCAGAGGAGAAGAGTAAAATCAGCTCAACATTAAAGACTGCAGCAGGCTGTGAATGAGATGTTGATGCACTGAATAAACACTGTGAGGTCACTGTTCTCCTGTCTGACAGCACAGTATTTCCTCTCATAACTGGCAGTTATTACGTGGCCTGCAGCTGACTTTGCTTTAGACATGATGAATACTTTGACATGTCATCAGTGGGTTACTGATATGAATCTGCAGACCTGCTTTAACATTTTAAATCTCTTCCTGGCCCAAAAATATGTCAGATGACAGAACTAAAAGTGATGTTATCATTGCAGATAAATACTTTAGGATCAAACAGGTAAATCTCATTTTACCAATCAACCCACACTTATCTCTAGAGTCCAAACGATACACCGAAATAGCCAATATTACACAGCTGATTTTAGTTTATCACAAATATATCAGTATCTGCTGATATGATGGTCAAATGCCAGATAATACTACTCAAGTAATGTATGAAATTAAAGATACGTGTATTTTTTTCTCTCAGTTCAAACCACAACAAAAGATGGAGCAATGCATGATTGCAGTCAGTTTTCTGTTAGGATTCCTTCAGTGTTCATTGTTCAAGAGGTTTTTACCAGGAACTGAATTATCTGCAGAGGTCTCCAGGAAAAATGGACAAGGTGATTTAAACACTGAATAAAACAGTTTCACATGAAAAATCAGTGTTTCTTCAACACTGTTTGTCACGGCAGAGACTGGAGCAGAGCTGCTGCTAATGTTTGCTCAGCTTTTTTCTTCAGATCCTGATGTCAGATGACTAAAATCCTTCATTAGATTAAAATATATAGTTGAAAACAACAAAGTTTTAAAAATCATATTTTAAAAATGTGGCTCAAAATTGGATGATAAGTCAATTTACGACAGCTTCTGGCAGATAACCACAACCCTGACGTATACTCAAAAAGGATGACGCTACTGATAGGCAACAGCAACCAAATGACACGGACTGTGTCCTTGATTAAAGTTACAGATTTCTCTATTATTCGAAACATTTGCTCCCATTTTTCACAGGTTTAGACTTTTTGTTAATCACCCAAAGACTTTTTTCTCTTTAAATTTGGTCACAAATTTGCTAAAATCTGTATTAGTGAGCACCTTTTCCAAATTAATCCATCCATTTGACAGGTGTGGTATATCAAGATGCTGTGCATCAGCATCAGCTGGTCACAAAGGCAGTTCTGACATGCAGTTTTATCTTAAAAAAAGACATTCATTAGGATTTCACATGCTTAGCGCCACAGAAATTTAGTTTGGGTCAATAAAAAGCCCCTGTGTTTGTTGTCTGTAGCTTTGGACAATCCATATCATAACCCCACCGCCACTCTGTTCACAATGTTGGCATGAGCAAACCGCTCGCCCACACGATGCCATACACCCCGACTGCCATCTGCCCGACACAGTGTAAACTAGGATTCATCTGTGAAGGGCACACTTCTCCAGAGTGCCAGACACCATCGATGATGAGCATTTGCACACACAAGTTGGTTATGAGGACAAACTGCTGTCAGGTCAACACCCTGGTGAAGACAACAAGCAGATGAGCTTCCTTGAGACGGTGTCTGATGGATTGTGCAGAAACTCTTTGGTTGTGCAAACCAATTATTGCATCAGCTGTTCAGATGGCTGTTCTCAGATAATGCTGCTGAAGACGTGGCCTGCGGCTGTGAGACTGTGTAGTCATGTTGCTGTTTATTTAGCATCTTGATATGTCACACCTGTCTGTGGATGGATTATCTTGGAAAAGGAAAAGTGCTCACTAACACAGATTTTAACAAATTTGCGACCAGAATTTGAGAGGAATAAGTCTTTTATGTGCATAAAAAAGTCTGAGATCTTTAACTTAAATCTATGAAAAAAGGTGTTTTTAGATGTTTGATGTGGAGAAATTAGATTTTATATCTTTAAAAATGAATTAAAACAAAAGTTTTAAGAACATTGTGGCTGAGCATGAATAAAACAACTTCACTCTGCCTTGTACTGTGCAACCTGCCCTCGTGAGAGTTACAGACATGAGCAAGTAATGACTGAAACTATTGATAAACTTCAGATACTATAAAACTCTATTTTAAACTTCTTTAAAATCATTTGGTTGAGATATATTGTGTTGTTTGCCTCTTAAAAATAGGTTTGCGTTGTTTCCGGGAACCTCTTGTGGTTTACAAGCCTTAAAATACTGTAAACGCTTATTTCTAAGTGAGTAATATCAGTGAATGCTTTCCAAAACTTTCCCTTAGGTTAAATTTAGTTTGATTTCTTTGCTCAGCAATTCACCTAAGCCCATGTTAAATCCAGAGCAGTAACCATATACCCTAAATAAGAAATAGCCTCTTTTTAATTAGCCATAACGTGCAAGTTAATTAAAGAAAAAAACCCTGTGCCAGTTAAGAGTTTAAAAATACTCATCCAGCCAAAGTTATGCAAGATGCATTTCAATGGCAGAAGAAAATAGAAGAGACTCTGTATAATTTTGGTTGTGACCACACTGGGGGAAAAATGCATGACTCCAGCCAAAAATTATTTATTTGAAAAGAAAAGGCTTATTTCTCAGAACAAAACGTAGCCATGTGGGAGAGGCGAGGGGGGTCGCAGGGCGTCGGCCACTTGGTTAGAGTGCCCTGTGTTTACGGGACACACCAGGAATGTCAAACTGCCCCGCTCTGTGTCTGTGTGTGAGCTGTTGTTTTATGGTTGACTGGATGTTGTCTGCCTTCTTGTTTTGATCTCAGAATGATGAGAAAAAGTTTTGGTGCTGGTCTGAGGCGCGCAGATACAGATTTAGTGTTTGGTTTAACCTTTGTGCTGCCAGGTGGGCGAGGAGATAAAGTGTCAGAGAAAGCAGACAGATTTATCTTGAAAATACCTGCATGGAAAATACCTTCACTGTGATCGTCTAAACATCTCAGAACTCATTGTACCCATGTGGCAAACCCCACCCATCTGGACTCCAGCTATTAAACCGCCGCTGGAAATAATTAATTTCTCATCAATTACCACAGAAAGACTGCACCATGAGATGTTTCCCATTAACATGCAATAATGGAAAAGTTCTGATCCCTGCGTTTCCCAGATGTGACGTCAAGAGGCAGAGGCTGATGAAATTTTGTCAACAGATGAGGGTGAAAATATTTTTTAATTTGTAGGGTCAATAGTGATGATCTGCAGGAAAACAGCGACGTGACATCACTGACGCTTGGATTTGGGTTAACTGCTCGCCCTAGTCTGGGTGCCAAGAAATCCAAATTTTGTCAAAGCCGAGGAGGCCTGGGTGGAGCTGAGCAGAAGTGGGAACCACCCTGGCTGTCAATCAAGCTAATAAGCCTTCAAAGATGGCCTTAAAGTCGATATGAAATAGCATTTGAGAGTACTTAGCTTCAGTATCGTGACGTATTTATGAGTGAAACAGGAAAGGCAGGCGGGTAAAACACCGAGATTTGATTTGATCTTTGAAAACTTGGCGTGCCCTAACAAACATGGAGAATTACAGCCTGACGGGATAGCTGTATCTGTCAGGGAAAGATGAAGCTCATTGTAAGATCCATGTAGATACTGAGGTACTCCACTGTTAAAATGTCATGTGCGTGCTTGTAACCACGGGGTTTGAGGAAACAGAACATGAGGTTTGAGGTGGCGACCACCCAAAGATACACTGAAGCACCGTGCTGTTGCTAGCTAGCTTGTTCACACTACACGACAGAGGCTCGCCAATGCATGATGTTTCCAAGATATTTGGCATGCTAACAATCTGGATCTGTTGGGAAGCTTGTTGGTGAGCTACAGCAAATGACAGCACAAGACACACGTTGACATCAGAGACAAGTGGTGCTGCAGTGCTTTCCAATGTATGTGCGTATGTTTGTGAAGAAGGGAGAAAAACTGACAGAGAGAGGGAAGAGAAGGGGAACTATTGCACGCAATGTTTCTGCAAGTTATTAGCTTAATAACTAACAGAAAGGATGCTTTGTCACTTTGATATTTTTCTGGTAAGCACCCCCCAACCTGGGTTGCGTTTGGACCCACGCATCACGACATACTCATCAGGGATTCCTCCTGGTGAAAGATCTTGTAGTGTGTGACCCCGTCGCTGGTCAGTCACGTAGTGCGACGACTTCAAGACTCGAGGGATGGCTCTGCTGGGTGGTCACGGCTGAAACACCAATGCTCTGGCCTGAAGCACGCTGAAACTCCAGGGATTGTAACACCAAGTCCTAACTGACGAATCTGAATATGATTATGGGTGGATGTCATGATATCTATATATTGGTTAAAGTAAATGTCTGTGTAGCTGTTTATGTTTCGTTGTCTTGTTTCTGTTTTTATTTTGTATTATAATGTGATTTTTGTTTGTTACGTGCTACAGAACTGAGCCAGATCACTTTAACTTGAACACATTTAATGTTACTTGTATTCCTGTCCTGTATAATAATGAAAAGAAACATGTTCGCTAGCTGTTTTGATGTTTTAAAAATACATAATTGTCACATTTAAACTGTCAGACGGGGTTGTAGTTTGACTGATATTCATTGTCACAGGACGTCTGTCATTTCCAAATAGGATTTCTAGAATATGAGGTGAAATTATAGTGCGCGTCAACATAAGTACAGTGCATTCTTTTGCTGTATGGCTGAAACATGAGCCTTTATCGTGCAGGGATACGCTGTATTTAAACCTCTGAATCCAGAAGAAGGAATTTCTGGAAATACACAGTAAAAGATGCATAATTTTAGGACTGAAGCGTTCTGTTTTCTCAGATCAGATGACCCCTTCAGTCATGTGGGGTGTGGTGATCACAGGATGCCTTACACACAGTCTCATTTATGTGTGTGACAGAATTTGGCTGAGCTTTGGGGACAGTTCCCTCAGATGCAATGGTTAAAATCAGAAAAGCAGAGGAATCTCTGATCAACTTGACTAGTTAATCTGACATCTGATTATATCAATGATTCATATTAATATTTATCCACTTTTATTTAGTGAGAAAGTTATCAGAGGTGGTTTTGATATGAACATGCACCTGCACACACACACTCAGACTCTACTTACCACTTGCCTGTACAGCTGAGCTGTGTGAGTATCCCAGGGCGACCAGTGCCGTCTCCACCAGCTGCGTGAAGAGGACATCCTTATGAACCAACACAAATTCAGCGTGACGGTCGCCGTGCCCCTCATAGTCACCGGCTACGCCTACGTCTGCGTGCTCCACCACACAGTAGACTGGGATCATCAGACCTGGCAGAGAAAGAGTTATAGGAGGAGAGGGTTAAACCCTAATGAGACCAGCTTCTTGTGAATATGTGTAGTCTCTCCTCTTTCCAGGAAGTGGATGTTTTTACAGATCCATATTCTCCATACATTTGTTTCTGCTTTTTTTCTTTTTTTCTCCTCCAAACCAAACTTCGCACAGTTTTAGATAAACTGAAGACAGCGTTCCTAGGTGCAAAGTTCATGTGCCACAGAAAAACCCTCAAAGTTCAACATGGCTTCTGCTTTCAGATTTTCAGATTACTAATGTTGTTCCATCACTGAGTACACTTGCGTCATCATCGATGTGACATATACTTAATGACAAACAAATTTGGAGTTTTAGCACTCTAGCTTTTGGATTTGGGACACATTTGTTCCATGTTTACTAATATTTTTGGGCTGTCTTAGAACATAGGAATAACATGTATAAATTTTGAAAATGGGCGTAGTTCCTGTGTGAAAGGATTCCGACATTAACCAAAGCTGACAGCAACAAATTTCTTTCTGTTCGGTGACGTAGTGTGTCAGTGTAGCTGTATAGCAGCTTGGTGGTTTCATTGGAAGACTCTGGTTAAACTGGGCAGCTGCCAGTGTGAATATAAGTCAGTGTAATACTGTACAACTGTATTTGTGTTTGCACCACACATTAACAGCCACAAGGAATAAGACTTGTTTCCAGAACCACTCTTAAAGCGCTGCTGGACGGAACATCTATATCATTTAGCGATGCCATAACTCCAGCAGTGAAACCGATTCCTGTGCGTTGGTCTGGACGCGTTATTGGGCAAGTCCCGAGAGCTCCTCCTGGAACTATTCACACCCATCCAGTCCACTGCTCGGTCCCACAGGAACTGCTAATTAACAAGCTATCAATCCTCCTCCTGACGAGGCAGCGACACATCAGCTGGAGCCAAACCACAGCAGCACCAGGCACGCTATCCGCCAATAAGCCAGCCACTCAGTGGAAGGGTGGAGGGAGGCAACCCAGCCGAATATCTGTGTGTGTATGTGTGTGTGTGTGTGTACTTTTACAATGTTTGTGTGATGATGCATGATGATGTTTTCAACTGCATGAGAGAATAATGGGCATTTGTGCGTGAGTGTTTTCTGTGTTCGGTATTTTAGAATGTACATGCTGCCCTGCAATACCAACAGAGAAAGTGTGTGTGTGTGTGTGTGTGTGTGGCCAACCCACCCACAGACAATAGAAACCACCATCATTCACATGTCCTTAACAAACTTTACTTTGGTGCCCTGTGCTCACACTTTTAGCATCCTCAAGCTAACACTTCAGCATGTCACAACCACGCAGAAGAGGGCAAAATTGTTTATAGCTTTTGCAAACATATTAACCAGCAAAAATGAAAGTAAAAGCCAACCCTAGATACACTAGATTTTAAGAAAATCCTGAATAGTACATCTTTAATGTGAGGAACATAAAAACAAACAAACACATGAATATCATATAATTGAATTTAGATAATTATATGTTTTATTGTGATTAGAATGATTGGAATATTGAATTTGTGGGATAAGGAAATACTGTTGGTCCACTGATTTCAATTAAGATTATAAAAACCTTTGGATGATGTTGCATGTGATCAGTTTATGAATTGCTTACATACTGACCTTAGATGTTGTGGCCACTCAGACATTTACAACAGTGCTGAGGCTGTAGAAAACTGTGTTTATCTTGTTTAAGTTTATATGACAGCACGTCAGTTTCCTAACTGCATGGATTTCTTCTTTTTTGCATTTTTTTCTATTGTGCTTATAAACAATTGGCCACGTGCCTTTACTTTATGATCAAGTGGGACAGAAACAAATGAATGAAAAGCAGACTGAAGAGGCTTCTACGACAAAGTGTGAAAGGAAGGCCTTGACGCATTCAGGTTCCTCTCACACACTGGTGAAACCTACATTCAGCCTGTATCTCTGGTAGATTGCTTGTAATTGTGTTGTGCTAAATTCAGAACAGTGCTTTATTACTGTAAAACCACGTAAAAAGGGGAGACGTATTTAGAAGTGGCTGACACTCCTATTTTTACCATAATTCCTGAAGTGCTGTTAATGTATTTCCATGTCGATTTTACACACTTTTCAATGTAAGGCAATGTTTTTTGTGCACTTTTGCTAACTTTACCATTTCTTTTTCTAAGAGATGTGCACATTTCTTTTGCTCTCTTTACTACTGGTGTTTTTGCAGTACATGATAAGTTACTTGAAGCATGTGTAAGGTGAATGCAGTGCATTTTTTTAGGTGTTGAGCTAAAGTTTGTTTGATACTTACATTATTTTCTTCATGTACCATTGTGTGAGTTAGACCACCGACAATTGCACGTGTAATGTACTCATTAATATAGACAAACACATGCTGTTAGCAGCTTCACTTCAAATAGACTAATACTTCTAATACTAAAAGTATCTTGCATTTTAAGGGTAAGTGTAAGGGTAACGGTATGTTTAGCTGCCTGTTTTGCCGCAGCAGTCTCGCTCAGTACTGGACCAACTTCAGAAATGTATGTTCCCATTAGTAACTTAGACACAAAATCATAAGGTCGAAAAATACCTAACGTAACCTTCAAGTAAGCATGTGCGTTAACACCCCACCTCCTAATGGTCTCAGCGGCGTGCCGTTCTGTCTGATCCTTGGAGCTGCTGGCGTGCCGTTGACCTCCAGGCGGTTCGACTTGCACGGCGGGGGGCCACTAGAAGCGGGGCTCTCCCCTCTCTCCTCTGGGCTGGTGCTGTCTCGAAGGCTGGGGCTCTCCGTTCCCCCGCCTGCACCTCCACGCTGCTCCATGCCCCTGAGAACTGCAGCAGGAGCACCCAGCACAGAGTGTGAAGCTGGGAGGAAACACAAGAAAGAAGAAATACATCAAGCTATGGACACTTTTGATGTGAAAACAATCATATGTCATATTTCAAAAGCTTTGGCTTCACTCCACAGTTATGTTTTTGATGTCACATCCTCATTAAAGCATGGATATGATCGTTTGACTGAGCCTACATAAAAGGAAACAGTGCCTTGTATATCACTGAAAACAGATGATCATATTTTTTAAGGTTTTCGTTAGAAAGGATGATGACTATGCAGTTATTTTATCAGTGACTCTCTCCCAACAGAAAACCAAAGCAGGCTGAAATGGTCCTCGTGCACCTACACACTGTATATCAAGTATATCATCTTTCATATTCTGCCAGTGTTGACAGTGGAGAGTCATTACAGACTGTTTCATCAACAAGTGGTCGTTTTGTTCAGTTCCTCCCCGGGCAAAACAGCGAACACATTTCTTTGTTATTCATATACAAGAGAGGCAGCAACGACCACAACAGACACGGAGTCAGAGGCATCTGGGACAAATCACAGGTCAACAAGTGGCATTCACTCAGACTAAATACAGACGAGTATATTATTCTCTGTTCAGACACTTTGAAGTAAACGACATGTTATAATGAAAGACAACTATGACAATGCAGCCTGTATACTTCTGGTAAGGATACAACCATAAAGCACACATAGAATTGGGTGCTACAATTTTTATTTTTCTTCTTTTTTTAAACATATAGGTGGTGTTAACATCATTTTTAGCAAGTTGCCTCTATATTTACTATGTAAGTTAAAGCTATAGTGCGTAACTTCTACAGGTCCGTAAATGTCCGTTTCACCCAAGCCACTACTAGAGGAGATGACACAATGCTGATTAAGCCGATTGGCTCCTCTAACATCTCGCGGTATTTTTCAATATATATCATTTTTAGTATGCATGTCGACCGGCGGCATTCCCGCGCTGGCACACAGGAAATGCTTCCTCACAACAAGAAGGGAGGGGGAGGAAGAGCGGAGGGGTAGAGCGCAGGTAGAAAGAGAAAGCAACATGGTGGAGAAGTGGCCGAGACACAGTTCAGAAGTGGATCCTACCACAAAGGCAAGTGTTACTCTGTGTACGGTGTGTTGCAACTGGCGAGTGTTACTCTGTGTACATGGAAGTGCCGCTGGCTTATTAGTTGTAATAACGCATTATCCGCTGGGAGGCGACAGAAGTTACGCACTATAGCTTTAAATCCTGTATATATTATTGTAGTTTTAAGAGTCTTTTTCTTTCATGAACATGTTTATCTATGTGGCTTCAATATATACAGCAATGAAATAATCTGGAGCGACCATGATGACTTAAGGTGAGTAGATTACCTTGAAGTACAATAGATATGAATTAAACCTTGTGTTTTCTGCTGTATAAGATGACATGACAGGATATGACAAAGGACATGACAGTGTGACATGTTGAAGAAAAAAAAAAAGGTCAATTTGCAGTGTTGTACCGACGTAGTGCCTTTATTTTGAAAGAGACCGTATGCAAACGTTAAATTTCCTGTGAAAACGGACAATGCATGTAACAGGCAGAACTCGACATGGCGTCCCAGAACATCAACAACCAACACACCCAGGGTACCTTGCACATCATATGTGGGCGTGGCAAGTCCTTGACCAAACGTCAATATGTGACGAGGTCGGGGTAAAGCAGCGTTCATACGGTCAGGGTTTCCGAGGTCCTGACCATTAACTCGGGGGAAAAGTGCTTTGAACGTGGTCGGAGCGGAATTTTCGCTTGGAACGTCGTGCGGAAGTGTAGCAACCTGAGGACCCCGAGTTGACGTGGCATGACATTACAGCAATGGCGGCCCCCTTCGCAACCGGCAAGTCAAATATTTTTTCTTAGGTAAAAAAAATGCATCTCAAAGACGTCTTCAACCAAATTATCCACTGCTACACTTAATTTGAACATTCCATACGCAGAATTAGTAACATTGCCAACACCATACATTAGCAAAACGTCTTTGACCTCTTCATTTAGCCAAAAAGGTTAACAACATCAGCCCAGCTCCACTGGGCTAGAGTTAAGATAGCCTTGTACAGCTGTGGTTGTTTATGTCCAACGTCCGACTTTTTCCGGAAGTAGGGGCTTTTCTGGGCTTTTCACGCCAGGTCCTCGGAAACCTCCGAGCCCTCAGAACGCAGCCTAAGAATGTGTTGGACTTATTACACCTGGCATTCTGACACATAGATGTATAAAGAGAACTGGATACAGTGTTGGTCGCAGGACCCTTTTCCTGTGAAAGTTGCATGAGGCCGAAAAGTTCAACTCAGCGGGCATAAAGTTCCAGACTTCCGAAATGTAATCAGACTGAATGGATCTTTCTTGGGGTCTGTCTGGACACAAGGCACAAGGATTTTGTTTTCCCTTGTGTCCAGTGTTTATGCTAAGTCAAACACCTCCTGGCTTCATATTTAACACATGGATATGAGAGTGGTACTTATCTTCTCTTGAGTCTTTGCAAGAGAGCAAATAAATACATTTCCCATTAACTATTTCTCTCAAAGGTGATGTTGTTACATGAGATCACTTGGCTTACAACGCAAGAAGACACAAAGACACATCAAGATATGGATTTATAGATGCTTAAATGTAAAAAAATATACCTAATCAGTTTCTTATTCTACACACAGCACACATATATTGTAATCTGTTAAAGCTCATAAGCCCAATACTTAAAAAGTGAACACTATCAACTCAAATGTTATCTCAGGTCTCCATGTGATATTAAAACGAAGAAAAAGGTATCTATGCATCAGTTCACTGTCTAATTTAAAAACATTTAATAGTCAGCAAAGCCTCAGAACATGTCAGCATACCCAAACCTGCAGCATCATGCCTAGCTACACAATCTCTGCACAGTGTCTTTAGGAGAGCTGCCTGCTCTCTCTGCTTTGTGTTTTTCCTCACACTGTGTGGTTTTCCACTGGTATGACTGTAAAGCCAGCAGCGACACATGAATCTGAACCCGAAAGCGACACATGATTATAATAAAATGCACATGCAAAATTAATAGCTGCTGTTAAAAAAGCCCGTCCAACACAAACAAGACAAAAAAAATAAAATTAAAATCACACAGTATGGAGCTCAAGCGCCCTCCCCCAGAACACCCATTGCAATCTGTTTCTCTTTACTGCATTTAGCTGAGGCATTATGTGATTGAAATAAATGCATTTCAAAATGTGCTCCAGACTCATTGATTCATTAAAATCAACTGGTATCTGGTATCTGTGTCTGATATATCTGTCATAATTTTTCAGACAACCTCTTAAAAACTCACGAGTTGACAGATTTTGAGTTCATATATTCTCTTTATCTCTTTTTCTCAATGTGTCTGTACATATCCCAAGTAATGGGATATGTACGAATGAATCATGAGCCAGTTATTCTTGCAAGACCCATGTATTTTAGAAGGCCGTGAAAGGCTGGAAGTGGTCCAGAGCAGTCCAGATAGGAGAAAGACTGGAGTGGTGGCTGGGTCATAAAACACAGGACTTTCACCACGAGACCAGTGTTTGGAACTGTGTGAACTCTGAGTTAAGGTACATCGTCAGCATGTTTCTTTTCCCTAAACCTAAGAAGAGTAACTTTACCTGCCCATACCTCACCTCCATAACTTTGTTAATTATGTACCTTAACATTAAGGACCTAACGTCATTTGTGGTGCACTGAGTTGTCATACAAAACGTTGTTTGAGGATAGGTTGCTCATTTGCACAGGGGGTTGGGATGTGTTCGGCCTAGCTTAGCACAAACACTGGGAGCATGAGGAAGCTGCTAGTGATGTTAGATTTGTGAATGAATTGTTTGTTTTGAACAGCTCTTGAAGAGAAACAAGTTAACTTGATTCACAAGTGGAAGTGAGTCCAAAATCCTGCAACTGTATCCAGTTGTGCATAAGAGCCAGGTTATCTTCCAAAAGCTGCTGCTCAAGACGCTCTATTAGCGTATTTTAAATTCAGCGTGCACCCCCTGAGCCAAGGAACAAGTCGTTCATGACCTCACACCCCTTGAGCTGAAGCACGAGTGAGAGCCGCTGCTCAGCGACAGACTCTGGTTTCAGTGGCATAAAACACACCCACTGAACCAAAAGAACAATTTCCAATTCTGACTCAAAAGACAAATATACAGCTTTAATTTTTAGGAGTAAATGGATTGTAAGGAACGAAACATTTACTGGGAGCAAGCCCTCTCAAGTTTAGGGAGACTCATGGGTACCCATAGAACCCATTTTCATTCAGATATATTGAGGTGAGATTTCAAGGGACCCCTTTGAAAATGGCCATGTCAGTTGTTCCTTTGCGAAAATTTAGCCTAAACTTAAAGCATTATTTAACCCCCTTTCCCAACAAGGTAAAACAACATGGTTGGTACCAATGGATGCCTTAGGGTGTCTAGTTTAATACACTACCTTTGTTTAAAAAATGAGCATGCCTCAGCTTCTTAAGGAGTATTATATGCCTCTAATTATTTCCACCAAGCAGGGCTGGAGGGGGAGCCTGCAATTGTGTCAGGGTGGCCAGGGCCCCCTGCCTGCCCCTCCTTGGGGGCACCACAGGAGTACCCTGACCCAGTTACTTCCTCTTCCATCTCCTTCCACACCACACCGTAAATCAGATAAAGAAAGATGAGAAGAACAAGGAAGCCAGTAGACAACACGTGTGCTGTACATGCTGTCACTTAAAAGGTTTTGACAAAGAAATGTCACGTATTGCTCACATCAAGAACATATTGATGAACACCTACTACTGAAAAGAAATGCCATCACTTGAATTAAGAGCTTACTGTTTTCCTCACTCTTCATGGTTCACTGTGCTACACCAGCAGTGTTAAGGCAGAAATTCACCTCTGACCTGGTTTGCTCACTGACAACAATCAAATTCAAAACATTCCTTCAGACATGGCGGCTTTACAGACACCACGTCTAATGCTTTGCAACAATATACAATTAAAAGCAGTCTTTATTACGAAAAGACCACCACTGTTGATCCTGCTGCTGATCCCTGTCCCTCTGGGTGCAGCTGTCCCTCCCACGCTGCCTCTGCTAATTTACCCATCAATTCTATTATCATAAATCACATTTAATGATCGCTAAGCATTCTCCAGGCCACCAAAACCAAAAAACATCTGAATATTACCCCCCTAGGAAATCTGTTTTCCCCTGGTGGGATTCATTTTCACTCCAGGGAGTTAAATAATTAAGGGCTTTATTTCAATCTCAGTAATTTTCTCAAATGGACACACACCTAACAATGACACAATGTCAATTAAAATACACTTTTTCATAATTATTTTAACACGACACAGGTTACTGTATCACATCACAAGCAACCGAAACAGGAATGCAAGCAAAGCATATGAATTTTAGACTGCACGTCAACTTTTAAAACATAAGCTGCTCTCTCTCCTCCAGTTTGTGCTTGGCCTGCTTTTAATAAACACATTTTTCAAATATTTGAGGCAATTGATGATAATCAGCCCCCTTCCCGTCTTCATATTTTCTCCTCTAACCAGTTTAAGTCATTAATGAGTAGACATAAAATGCGGAGGAGAAAAAAGATGGTTGTGGTGTTTGAAAGAAACTCACAGAGCACAGAGAATGTACAGTCAGTGAAACCAGGCACACAAACAGCACATACTGTAAGAGAACAACATGGTGTGACTTCACTTTGTGAGGCTCTTCAGTATTGGGACAGTTTGTCTTTCTGTTGCAGCACATTGGGTTTCGAGCTTTACCATTTTTAACTTTATATAATGTGTTTACTTTCCTCATTTCAGCACAGTACAGCAGCACAATTATACTAAACATATAGACAAAGAAAGCAAGGAGTTTTTAGGGCCAAAAATGCACACAAAAATGTTGCATCTCATGTATAAACTTTTTAAAATCACTTAGCACAATAATTAATATAAAACAAGTGCACTGGCGTGGCGCAAAATTTGGCCATAAATTAATAACAGTTTGTCCAACATCATCAAACTTGGTGAATATTTTTATTTCAAGCTGTTGAGGCACGTCCCAAAAATGTTTTTGCACTCAAATGAATGAGTGTCTGTCCCATTGTCTTTAATGCAGGTGTTGTAAACTGTCAAGGTCTTGATCCTTCGCAGCTTTCAACCATTAAACATCAAGTGTGCGATTTAGGGGGATAAACTGGCAGAAAATGAATACAATATAATACTACAAGAGTATTTTCTTAGTGTATGATCACCTGAGAGTAAGAATCCTCGTGTTTGAGCCATTTATATCTACATAGGGAGTGGGTCTTTGTTTATGGAGATTGCCATGTTTCATCGCCATGTAGAAAAACACTGATTTGTAACATGAAACTGCTTCATTCAGTGTTTTTACCAGTTTAAGTTATCAGGTCTGTTTGCTCTGGAGAGGAGGAGACCTTGGTGAATAATTCAGCTTACGGTAAAAACCTCCTGGATGATCTGGATCATTAAGTTATCACATAAAAAGGTGAGCACACATTGGCATGTGTAGCTAAGCTACTTGTCTCTACATGCCAAACAGCGTCAAAGAAACACTGATTTATAAACATGAAACTGCTTTATTCTGTGTTTTTACTGCTTTTAATCACGGGGTCCGTTTGCTTTGGAGACGAAGAGACCTTTGCAGATAATTTGTCTCACAGTTAAAAACCCCTGAACAAAAAACACGGAAAAAATTCTAACTAGGAGAAGTTTCAGCTGGTTGTAATCCACAATTCTCACCACTAGATGACACTAAATCCCCTGAAGTCTTACACACTGTTCCTTTAATGGTCCATGTTGGCTTAAACCTTGAAATTGCTGCTTGTGGCTGTATCCCCACAAGAGGTATCCGAGTGGTATTATTGTTGGCGCCGCTGTCACAAAAACAACCAGATTACTTCCGTTTTTGTCAGAGCCTAGCAACTACTAGTTTCCACAGTTACTTTGGAAAAAATCACACTGACACTTTTTGGTAACTGGGGATAACAGCCGATAGCTACTGGGCAAATAAAGTGCTATCTTCTTCCTGTTTTGGTTACACAATGGTTGACACATTTCCTTTATGCCGTAAATGGCGTCTTTATTTTTTATAGGAGATCATACCTAATGGCTTTTTTACTTGACTTTTAGCAACCAATATAAATGCTGGTTGTGTCATTATTCATACAGGGTTACACTGTGCAAACAAAATTTACGTCACGATGAGTTAAAGTAAAAAAACTTGTCTATTTCCACTTTAATGTTTCGTTCCAGTACGTCTACAACTTCATCAAGGCAAGTCTGTACAAATATAATACATATCCTTCTCTTAAACATACTGAGGCTTGTGTGTCATAAAGGGCTTAGTAAATGCACTTGTGCACACTGTATGGTTGCGTCTTTTGACTTCAAGTTGAATTGATTTGTTATTTTATAATTAATAATCTGTCTTTTATCCTTATTCTGTTTAATTTCAACATCATACATTAACTTTACACTTCCATTTGCGCCTTATGTATCAAAGTTAAAAATGTATTTTCTATTAGATTCAAATTATTTTCATGCCAAACTGAAAATAGTAATTTACTAGGCTAATATAAATACCTTTATGTGATTAATACAGTAAAAAAAAAAAAAAAGGGGTAAGACCTTGTTACACTTGAAAAGTGTCTTTCACTTGCGCGTTCACACACATAAAACCACTTCAAGCGACACATTCAGAGGGTGTATAGCCAAGAGACCACACACTCCCAGCACACACTTTACTAGCACACATGGAGGCCAAATGTACAGTCACACTCGGTAGCCTCTGACTGTCAAATAATGGAGAAACACACAGAAAACCTCCGCTGGCTGCAAAAATACTGTAGTAGATTAATTTAGGCAGGGTCCAATTTAAAGGGTCTCCTGAGTGTCTTTAAAAGAGCTTCAAGGGCCTTTAACAGCATTTAAGGTGTTCACTGTAATCAAATTAACTGTGAATTCTCTAAGTAGGGATACTAAAGTGGAGTCTGGTGACACCTAAGAGCCCTTGAGAGGGTTCACAGGGTCCTTGAGTAGGTTGCACTTACAGTAGGACTGGCTGAATTTTACTATAGTTTAGTTCAGTGGAAATTATTAGAGTCTGGTGACACATACTGTAAGTGTGTGGGCAGGATCCAAATGACCCTGAAAGGGTTCCAGGGGCCCTTGAGGAGTTTCCAGTGGCTTTTAAGGGGGCTCAAGGGGTCATTGAGAGGATTCAAGGACACCACCCAAGCATGCATACACACAAGAGGTCAAATCTGTGTGTCTTTGTTTTGTCTGCCTCATGTGCGAAAAAAAGCGAGGGTTTTTATGAGGAGGAAAAATCATTCATCACATTTTGTAGATCTTAAGGGTACACACTCAGTGAATTCTGGTGACTAACGCTGGACGTAAACATAACTTTGGTTTGTTTACAAGAAAACTGCACAGTGCACCTTCAAAACTGCTCAATCAGCCTCTTCTGACACCGTAAAAATTCCAAACACTTGTGCTAAATTGCTTCGATTACGAGCTGATGAACTCTTAACAGGTGAATATTCTCATAATATGCTTACTGTTATTACTGACAACAAATAGCACTTATTTCTACTGCATTTGGGTCAAATGTTGAGTTTCATCACGCTTATTCAGGCTTTAAATATTTAGGCACATTTAGGTTTGGTTCAGATGCTCTACATTTAGTAATTATAAATTCACATTTTACACTGTGACAGGGAACTATCTTTTATTTAAGTCAATTTTTAGACTTTCCTTTTTGTTCTTACTGCTTGTGTGCATTAAAAGAAGCACATTTCAGTCACCTACATAGGAGACTGTGAGAACTGTATTCGTCATTATTACCATTATTTTTATAGTTAACAGGCTACAACAATATTACAACAGTATATATTCAAAAGTGTAAAACAGTATAAAATATTCAAAATGTTTCAAAATTCAAAATTGTATTATCTTTATTATGAAATGGTGTCATTGCTGACGCAGCTAGTTTAGTTTCAACAGATTTCTTGGGCTCGCATGAATACACGCATCCCATTCAAATACTACTCAAATAATAATTTGTTCATTGTTTATTACGCATTATTAGAAACCATACACATACTGTGACTACTGACTAAAACTTCAGGACATAGTGGTAAATTCGGCATATATTTAAAAGTTATAACTTACTTAATTGTCGTTAAGTCTGAACTTTTAGTGCTGCTGAGGTCCCTACTGTCCTCCGCTCCGCACGACAGCATGACGGACATTAGCAGCTGTAGGAGTAGAAGCTTCTCACCTGACGTGTCACAGCAGGACAAACACAGCTGCTGCTAATAAAATTAAGCTAATAATGGCTCCGTTTGATTCAGGTGTGCCAAATGAACCGCTATTGAAAAATATATGGCAGCGAGTGCTGACAAAACGGCGCTGACAAAACAGTGTCCTATTGTTAAGGCTCAGTGGCACACTAAATAAGACTGTGTAACGTTAGCTAGCTGTGTTAGTCATTATTAACAGCTAATTGTATTAGCTGCAGCTGTGTTTAATCAGTTACACCTCTGTGGAAAGGGTCAGCTAAACTAAAGGATATTAATAAAATACTTGCCTGGTTGTGTGCCAGCCTGAACAATCACTTATTATATATTTTAAATAAGGCTTTATTAATTACTATGAATTTTGAACAGAGTTTGGTGTGTGGTGTGGAGCTAGGACAACAAACCTTTAAGCTAACAGCTAATTGAAGCTGGAATTAATCAAGTCAGTTTTTGTCAACTTTAAAACAACTTTTCAACTATTAAATTATGACCAGTGACACTTAATTAAGAATTAGGACACGTCTTTTTGTTCTTAATGCCATTGTATATAGTTATTAAATGTGTTTTTGAATTAAATACACAAATATTAGCCGTAGCAAATCATTTAAATTGACTGTAAAAGTATTTTGCTTCAACTCCAAAACATTAAGGCAATAAAAATTATATTTTATTCTATTTTTACCTTATATCAGCTCTTCCTATTTAAAACTTTTTTGTATTTTCTACATCCTAGGTTGTATACAGTACCATATTGAGTAATTTCTTTGCAAACATTTCCATTTTCCTCCGTGACAACATGAACAACATTTCCACCGCATATTTTAAACACTAATTGGAAAATGTCATTAATTTCAAATTATTAGTGATTCCTTGTGCCAATCCAAGTGCTGTGTAAAGAGGAGGTTAAAATTAAGCTTTCACCATGCATTGAAAAAATGTTTTACAGCTATATTCCAAAGTGGTAATCAAGTTATGTGAAAACCACACAAATTTTTGGTATTTTTATTAAAGCAAAACACTGTAAGATTTGCAATGTAAAGGCTGTGAAAGGAGGAGGAAGTGTCAATACATAAATATTAGAAAAACTGAATTTTGTAAGGAATTATCTACATTTCCAATATTTATTTTAGAGTAAAATTTGACAAAAATAAATCAAAACTATCCAAAGCCAACCTGTAACATCAATTTACCATCTACATCAAGTGTGAGTGTATCAAATATTGGATAATGCAACAACTTGTGAGGCATTTTCACAATCGTTAACGGGATTTTCAACAAGAAAACACATTTTGTTTCAGTAATGTCCCATAAAAAGTGACAGTGCCATTTTTCTACAATTTCTTTTTTTTTGGTCAGAAAGTGTGTTAGTTGCATTTGGTTGTATTTTCCTTACTTTACTGTCATAAAACCAACCTGTTTAAGGTCAACTGTAACTTTACAGTGTTAAAAGTATGACATTTACTTCCATACAAATATACTGTATATGCAACTTGACATTAAATTTGTCCTACATTGTCAAAATTATTTCATGTATCAGTCTATACTCCCATGAAACTTCTCTACATCATTTTAACTATTTGAAAAGGACATTTCATCACAGTTAGTTTAGTTTTCTATCTGTAGTTTTCAGTCAGTTGTGAGGTAAAAAACTTTTTAAGTTTTCAGTAAACGCTTACTCACTTTTTAAGAAGTCACCGTGCTCTCTGGGAAATAAACTCCATCCATTGGTGAAAACGAGTGAATCCAGCCTGAGAGAATGTGAATGTTCCCCAACGTTTCCCCTTGGTAACAAAAACAGCGCACCGGGAGAAGGAGCAAGGAGATATAAAGACAAGGAGTGATGAGGACAGACTGCTGCTGCCTGCTGAGTAAAGAGCAGTAAAATGACACATGTAGAGGGAGCAAGGGAGTGAGGGAGGAGGGGAGGAAGGGAGGGAGGAGATGGGGTTTGGGAGGGAAACTGACTGACATGCATAAAAATGAAAAGAAAATGTCACATTTATTACTGTCTTATAAAATAATCTGTACCATTAAAGCTCTCCAGCAGAAAACATAGTGTCAAATCAATAGAAATATGAAAAACACGGGCAAAAAAAGAGCTACGTCTTTAGTCTAGAAAGGCGTGAATGACTAATGTGATCACAGATTTAGAAAGGATAATTTATTTCCCAGATGTCATGATAGTAGAGAACAGGAGGAGGAGAAGAAGAGGGGAAAAGGAGATTTATGTCAGAAGTTAATCACGCTAACAATGTCACAATTCTTAAATAGACAGTGAAGAGATACACACGGAATTTAAAAGTTACAAATGATCAGGATGGATTATAGAGGAGCTGATTGTCTGCCCCCTACTGGTAGGAAAGAACTCAAACTACAGGACTGAAAGGACAAAAATATGCTGTGGGAAATGTTTTGACCTGAGCTGGACATTCAAGGCAAACCTATCATTTCTTGTAAATCCATCCTCCTTCACTACAGTTTGTTACTTTGGCTGAAACTCTAACATCCACCCTTTCAGCCTATATGATGAGTCTGAGGCCACCACTGACTTTTAGAGCTTCAGTATACAAGATTATAGCCTCATATTCTTGCATGTACATATTTTTCTCTCTTTATTCTTTTGTATTTTGCTTTCCTTATCTATTATTTGCAGTTTTGCTTGCTTTTACTGCGCTCATTTAGGCACCCCGTATAAATTAGTCCGGTCAGTTTTATTTATGTCGCCCAAGACCACAAATTTGCCTCAGGGGAGCTTTGCAATCTGTAGATAAAGACAAATAATGGCTGAATGAATTGATTAATAAAATGTATTAATAACAGCATTTTTGTTTGAAGCTGTTTTAGTTACAGAGATGACTTCATTATTCATAAATGGTCAGCAAAAAAAAAGTAAGTTAGTGAAGTTTTTAGCAAAAGATTTATGCCCACACTTGGAATATTCACTTAAAGCCTAATTTTTATTTTATTTTATTTTATTTTATTTCTTTTACAATTCTGAATTCAATCTAACTTAATCTCATATTTCTAAATTCTGACTTTTACCCTTAAAGTTCTCAGACTAAGCTCACTTTAATCCTCAAGTTTGGTTTGATTCTAACCGCAAACAGCACTTCTAAAAACTATAGTGAGCTTTCATTTTAATTCAGAAATTGAACATATTTTTATAGTGTTTTTTTTTTCATATTTTAATTATCATTTTCTTGTGTTCCATTATGTTTCTTAATTTTTGCAGTGCTTGTTTTTATTTTATTTTTTCTTGTTACGTTGATTTTATTCACTGATACACCAAAGCAAATGTCTTGTATATGAAAATCTATTTGGCAATAAACCCAAATTTTATTTTGATCTGATTCTAAAAGACGCTTTTATGATCGTAATGCTGCATTAAAGACTTTTGATTGTTTTCACGAGCAGACACATGGAGTAAAAGTTATTTTAAAACTCTTTTAAAAGCAAGACAAAAGTCTGTAGTACTCTGAGAATGTATCCCACATATTCCCACCATCCAACACTTAAGTGTGTATAAGTGTGTCTGTCCAAACAGCAGAGCTGGTGGTCAGCTTTCCTTGATTTATTTTAGATGGTAGAATAGTCACCTATCATTACTACTCCGCCTGTCTGCCTTCCTGTTGCTCCTCCTCTGTGGTTTGTGAGTGTACGTGTGTGTATATGTGTATGTGTGTGTGCATGCATGCAAACTGCCAACACTTGTCTGTCCTTCATCATCCTAAGTATCTTTGACAGCTCACCACAAGTTGCTCAACATGAACAAGAAGTGTGTGTGTGAGACGGTATGCGTGGCAATTAAAGAGTGCTTTCACAAGGCTCCAATGAAAACAAGCCAGCTCTTATTACCTGTAACAGCAAATATTTATGTTCTGCGTGTGTTTATGGTGTAAAACCACCATGCAGAGCTTCTTATGTACCAACTAAAGCATTTCTGATTTACTTAGATAGCAAACGTGTGTGCTGAGTTTCAGGTGATGGATACTGGTGACCAAAAGCTGTGTGAAAGCAGAGGAAGTGATTATTTTTATAGAGAATCTGGACTGTGTCTGGAGAAATTACTGTTAAATGAGTCACACTGATACTAATCTGACTTCTTTTTGGGGTTAAAATGTTTTGTTTTTCTTTTGCTATATGTGTAATTTCATTAGTAGAATGGATTTTTATGTGTTGCACTTAGCAGATTTAACTTGGCTGCTATCCTCTAGGGCTTCAAATAATGGACTGTTTTCATGATCAATTAATGAATCTGCTGATTATTTTCCAGATTACAAAAGTCCTGAGAGGCAAGGTGATTTTTACTTTTTATTTTTATTTTTTGACAGCAATGTTGGCAAAAAAAACTATCAATGAAAAACAGCAAAAAAACCTCTGATGAAGAAGGTTTGCTGTCTTTTCACTGAGGAAATGCTGCCCCCGTGTGGCACCTGAGGGAGTAGGTTTTGTTTCATGCATCAATTTTTGCTTTTTCTGCATCAATTTATTTTGTTCTAATTTCATTTTTCATGTTTTTTTAGGTTATGTTATATATTTTTTTGTCAATGCACATGTTCTCAACATTGAATGGGACATGTCTATGTCTAAACATAGGCCCGTTCATTCACAATTAATTAACACTTAGCTCTGCAGTTACCATAAAACATCAACTAATAGCCCAGGCTATTATTTGCCTAAATCACTGAAATCAACAGGCCTATATTTGGGACAGGCATCTATATGGGACAGGCTTTTAATGTCTTAATGTCTTCCTCACCTGTATGAATATTACTTGTATAAATATTAGGCTTCAGATAATGTATCAATTCTGAATCATTCATTTGATCGAACTCCGACAGACAGAGCATCAGAGAGAGTTATGGCACTCAAGGATCACAGCACTCAGCATACCGACACAACACCACTTTATCCTGTTAAAACAATACTCACAACTTAGATTAATCTTTCTGATCTGAGGACCCTTGCAGACAAAAGGAATATGAATAACTTGCAGGGTAATCGAGGAATGGACACATAATTTGAGGTAGCCAATAACCTGGTTTTATACATCCAAAGAACTTCTACAAAAAAAGAACTGCTTTACAATCAGACCAGGCCCCTAATTGAGACATGTATTTATTTGTCAAAATGTGTAGCTACACTGGGCCAGTAAAAGGGACTGGGCGTTTCATTGGGACAAGGCTTTTAATTGACATTTTACAGGTATTCCTTAATCCTGTTTATAATCATCTTCATGTATTCTGTCCAAGACACTCAGAAATGTGTCTTTCTGACATTTCAAGGGACTTTTAATTACTAAGTGAAGTGGGGAGGAAGCCAGAAACAGAGTAATGAAAACAAGAAATCCTTATTTACCAGTAGCGTTCTCATAGCTGTGTTAATCTGCTGGATTTGGGGGTAAAATTTACAAATAACTAAAAATTACACACACATATTGACATTTTGTGACCTTTAGTAAAGTTGATAAAAATCTAGTAACTTAACGTAAGAAGAATTTTTTGTCTGGTGTTGTCTGTCTGGTAGTTGTATGGCAGACACTATGGATTCAGGTTAAAATCAGGGGATTAAAGGGGATTAAAATGTGAGCCAACATTGACATCTTGTGGCCATTTGATGAACTGCATCTTGAGATGCATTGATTGATCGTTTTGTTCCCTCAGTGCATGAGGACAGTTCAACATTTATACAATCACCAAACAGAGGTCCATAATATTTGTATTTATGTCACAGTGCGTTTGTGTACGTCTGTGTGTGTGTGTTGACAGTGCGGTCAATGGCTGAGGTCTTTATGCTGAGTAATCCCACAGCCTCTTTCTGGAAAACATGACCGGCAATGGAACCACTGAGTCAAATTTTGGATCTCGTTCTCATGACAAAGCAGTTGTCTCCATCATAGAGGGCTCTGCAGGTATAAAAGAGAATGGGGGGCATGTACGAGCACACACACGCGCACATAGTATTTACAGTACATTACATAACACACACACATTCAAGGGAGACACAGCGGAGCACAGCTGGTCCCAGGATGGGCAGGGTGAGTAGGAGCGAAAGATAAAAAGTTGGTTATAGTTTAGTGTGATGTGCATGAGTGAGATGTTACATAATGTGAATCAGCTGACCTTTTGACCTTTTATTAAACAGGATATCAGCCACTCGTGAACAGTGACCACAATACCTTTTTCCTAGTCAAGTTTGTGCTTTTCATGTATTAGTATTAGTCAAAAAAACCTTAAAAAAACGAATGTTATACACACAAACCTTTTTAAATAATTAAGTATTTCCTGATGATTACCTTCCCCCAGATCATCTTCTATGAGGACAAGAACTACCAGGGTCGCAGGTATGAGTGTGACAGCGACTGCACTGACTTCCACTCCTACCTGAGTTGCTGCAACTCGGCCCAAGTGGAGAGCGGGACCTGGGTGATCTACGAGAGGCCGAACTACATGGGCTACCAGTACGTCCTGAGCAGAGGCGACTACCCCGACTACCAGAGCTGGTTAGGCCTCAACGACAGAGTCTGCTCCTGCAAGATGATTCACTTCGTAAGCCTCCCAGTCTTTAAAAACTGAACAAAACTTATTTAAAAGAACAATACAGCACCATATCTCATATTATTTTGTCCATCACTGAGCCTTTAAAGATAATTTTCTTAAAGATTCTGATGCTCATTTCATTGAATGACTTGTTAAAACACTTATTTTTGCAGTGACATTAGTTAAGACCTACCCTGACACTGCACTTGTGCTGTGCCATCCACTTTCCAGTCCTTCACTCTTCCACACATCCTCTTCATCACAGCCCAAACCTGCCTCCATCTCAGTAAACCTGTATCCTCCCATCCATGTTTGCACCACATCTCTCCAAACCCTTCTCCCTCTCTCCGTTTCCTCTTTTTTTTTTTTATCCTCCCCAGACCAGTGGAGATCCTTACAAGATCCAGCTCTATGTCAAAGGAGACTTTGCCGGTCGGGTGTTTGAGGCGACTGAAGACTGTCCCTCTGTGCTGGAGAACTTCCACTGGAGGGAGATCCACTCCTGCAGGGTCCTGGGAGGCTGGTGGGTCTTCTACGAGCACCCGCACTACAAGGGACGCCAGTACCTGCTGGAGAAAGGCGAGTACCGCAAACCAGTGGACTGGGGCGCTGTCTGTCCCACTGTACAGTCTTTCAGAAAGCTAACAGAGTAGCTACTGTGCCTTTTCTCACCCTCTTATTGGCTGTTGATTGGCTCATGATTGACAGCTGAGAGACGTCAGACGGAGCAGCAGCCATGGCGACAATAAAAGCGAATGATAAGAAATGACTGTGTCATCACTGTGTCTGGGTGTCTGAGAGTACGAGTGATCTCCAGTCTGACTTTGAGGGGGTGATAAAGAGACAGTTCATCCCAAAATCAACAATACATATTTTTCCCTCTTACCTATAATAATAATTTACAGTGATTTACAGAAGGTATGCATACCTTTCTCATTAAGCTAAAACTCACTGGTTTTGTCCTTTTAGCTTCTTCCAGCATTTGTGGGATGTCTCTCAAAAGCAGTGTCAGAGCGGTTCTGAGGAAGTTTGGGGGGAACTGGGCTAACTGCGTTTAACTGAGAGCATCCCGTCCAAATCAAAGCAAAATGAAACTGTAAAACAAACTATTTTATTATCAGATCTGCATACAGCTGGTGCTAAAGATCATAGTTTAGAACAGTTTCAAATCGATGTATTTACATCTGAACTCACATGCCAAACTTTGGACAAATGTTTGTCATGCAGTTAGTTGTGCGGCATGCTGGTTGGTCCCGTCCTGAGCCAGTGTCCTCATCTTCTCCGCTCACACCGACGGCTGCCCTTCGTTGATGAAGCTGAGCTGGGCTGTGTGCTCCCCCCACTCCACCTCCTGCAGGTTCGAGAGGGATTCTCGGGTATGTGAGGCCATGCTGGAGGACTGGAGGTCGGGCTGGGGATAAGACGGGGATGTGAACTGGGAGTGAAACTGGAGTGGAGGATGGGACTGAGGCTGCCCACTATCAGGTCCTGATAAGTCTACCAAAAGGGGAGTGATGAATGACGGGTGGCTTGATGAAGAAAGAGAGGGGATGAAGGAGGAGGGATGTGGAACAAGTGTGTGCTCATGGGGAGAGCTGTTGAGTGAAGGGGGAGCTGAGCGATGAGAGACTAGGGGAGCGGTGCTGGCGTGATGAGGAAACAGAGGATTATGGGAGGTGATGGGTGGACAGTGAAGTGGATCAAACTCTCCTTGTAACGCCTTCGTCATGCTGGGCTGAGGAGAGGACGGCTCAGGTACCAGGAGGGAAGGAGGATTTTGATTGTCCGAACAGTCCACAGGTGCGTGTTGGGTGAGAAGAGGTGGGGCTGGGGAGCAGCTGTGTGATGACACGCTTGGAGGCGGAGTCACTGCACTGGCTATCAGCAGCGTGGAGGGGTTATGGAAGAGAGGTTTGAGGAGACGCGTCATTTCCTGCAGCTCCTGACTGACAGCGGTCACCTGATGGGAAAGGACGCTCATCTGCAGAGGGCAGAGTCAGATGAGGGAGGCAATGATGCTGGTCACACAAGACTCTTGTTTTCAAGTTAATGATATACAACAAAGTCAAAAGTTGGCTTATAGCCCTGCATTTACTGCACTTAGAGCTAAAATATTCCTTAAACAAATTGCATTTTTGTACCACTTCCATTAAACTGCCTCCTTAAGTCTTTTATTAGCATAAAATATGGATGTATTCTTTTTTAAATAAATAACCAGAGCTGTTAGAAAAAGAAGAAACATTTGACATGAACAGCTCAAGATTTATGATTCATTATATACATGCAGAATTCAGAATTCATTTAAATCTGTGAGGTCTTTGGTGACAGCTGATGGAAAGTATGAGCAAAAGTGCAACAACAAACTTTTAAATTCATCATAGCTCATAAAAAAGATAAGCAACAATTCATAATAATGAGCTCTTTAAAGCTTCTCCCACTGCGAAATACAAATGCAAATGGTTCTCAACATAGAGGTGGCTGAGCTAGAGGCTAACGGCTAACAATGCTAGCTTCATAGACAGCTCTAAACAACGGAAAAAGTGCTAACAGAGCTAACAGAGCTGACCAGGGATGAACTGGAGGGTGGGCGCTATGCTTCAGTGACAGCACTGTGTCAATATCAGCAGTAACAGCTTTGTGAGCACAGTACAAAGTAGCCGCAGTGAGCTAACCAGTGGGATACACACATGCAGTAACATGCACATGTGGCTGCACCGCTTACCACAACCACAGAGAAGCTCAGATTACAACACACACAGAGGTAGAGTGACTTCATTCTCTGCTCAGGATGCCATAACTCTGCTATATCTTTACATGGCAGTTACAGTTTTTCTCCTCAGTATGAGCCATCTTACCTCATGTTTAAGTTTAGCGATAGTCTCCATGGTGTTACTTTCATCATGGGCTCCTGTGGAAAAAATAAATAAACTAATGCACACATGCATATATGTATAAAAATACAGTACATGTAAGAAAGGACTGCAGCTCCACAGATCATCCAGTCCGTGTATGCTCCTTTGTGTGTGAGTGTGTGTGTGTGTGTGTGTTAACCTGAGGCAGCTGAATCAGGGCTGGGTAGGAAACTCTGAGTTGCACTGGGAGAGAAATCAAACTTATGAGCGGAACCGCTCTGGTGTTCTGTCTCGATCCCGTCCACAAACCTGAGGACAGACAGGAAGAGGGGAGTGATCTGGAAAATAAGCTTATAGTCACAGTGTACAGTCATTTTTCTTCCCTATGGCTTTTCCTTGACAACATACAAAATCCCAAATGTCTCTTGTGGCTTTACATTATTCATAAACACAAACTAGACGTAGTTTAATGGCCAAATTTACTGAATCAAAGAGCATTATCTGACGTAGGCACCCTAACGGTGTGTTTTTCTGTAGTAGTAATTTGTAATGTAACTCTAATTTTTCCCCAAAATATCTTTTTGGAAATCAGACACAGTGACACTATTTATGCTCCTGTGCCTCCTCACACAGCTGTACCAAAATAAATGACTTCCTCCGGCCAAGCGTCTGCTGCCACCTCTCCAGGGACTCCATGCAAATTAGCCTGTACATGGTTAGTGTTCATGAATAATGCCACAAGTCACAAAGAGACCAAGTCAAATTCCAGCAGTGGGTTCCTGCCGCTGAATCAACAAGCTAACACTGAGCAACCAGTCAGTAAATCAATGCGTGGTTTCCTTACCGAGGGCTAAGGTCTGGCTGCAGGCAGCTGAAGCTCACCACGGGGATCTGCAGGCTGGCGGGTCGGGTGTGATCGCTCACGGGTCTGAAGGTTCTTGCCGGCAGTAGTGGGGAGCGTAGAGGGGAGCGTAGTGGGGAGCATAGGCCTCGGCCCAGTCTGCCTAAAGCAGGTATCTTGGGGAGCGGGGAGCGCTCACCCTCGGACCCTGATCCCTCCTCATCCTCCTTGATGGATGGAAGCTTCTTCATGATCCCGCCGTTGCTCTCACAGTCTCCCTGAGGGGTCCAAAAAAAATCCAAACTATCCCTTTAAAGCCTGCTTAGAATTAGCTTGTATTTCTGAATCGGGACACAGCTTTAAGCAGAATTAATAGGTCAACAATGTTGAGGTCACTCTTTCCCCAGATGGGGGAGCTGCTGAGCCACAAAAAGCCTCACTGAGTGCGAGCAGTTGCCATTCACAACAGCTGCAATGGCGATGATATCCATTCAGTTTGTGAGCAGCACTGTACAGAAAAGCTCTCATTCAAAACCAAGCAAGCATCGACACCATTCAAAGACTTTCAGCTCTTCTGACGGAGTTCTATAATCTCAGCTGAAAGAATACAAATGACCTTTGTGGACGTATATAACTCCTTACATGTCAAACAGATCATCCTCTCAGAGTCAAATTCCTGCAGTCAGCATGTTGTTACTTGTGGCTGGTGGAAGGTTATTGGACTTATATTCTTGCATCCTCTCTGGACTGTAACTAAAAGCTGATTAAAAAACTGGCAAACAGATTTAATTTTCCCTTCCACCTCTTTTCTCCCCTCCTCCTCTTATTCCCCTGTCACCACCACCCTTCCTCCCCTCTGTTTGTTGTCTTCACCATCCTGTCTTTGGCTCACGTGCCTGGCTGGTATTTTAAGATCACAGAGGTTTAATTTTAGCAGTGGTTTGCCTGAAGGGAACTAAGCGACTGTTTGGAATTTGTGTGTGTGTGTGTGTGTGTGTGTGTGTGAGCAGCACGTGCCACCGCTAATATACAGCATGCCACTATAAGGTCATCAGCCAGTTATGTGTGTGTCTCTGTGGCTGTAAGGAAAGAGAAATGTGTGTGTGTGTGTGTGTGTGTGTATGTGTGTGTGTGTGTTGCGTGTTGAATAATGGTCACTGTACATGTGTATGCACATGACATGTAGCAATGGACAGCATATAAACAGCACAGCATGCAAGATGTTACATGTATTTGTTTGGGCGTGTGAGTCATTCTGTATCAGCAAGGACAAATGTACTGTGTATTGGTATGTTGGTGTGTGGGAGTGGCATGTGTGAATGTTTGCAGTGTGTGTGTGTGTGTGTGTGTGTGTGTGTTGTATGTGTGTCGGCACGTGAATGCAAATAGTTTTTTTCTCTTCCTTCCTGCGGCTTGCTTTCATCCTGATGTTTTCCTGTCTCGTCTCCATCTGGTTGTTTTTCTATATTTATCCAGGCAGGGATGACCCGCCCCTCCCCCACCCCTCTGACAGCGCTATTTTTAGTCCCACGCCGTGCTCTGCGGAGGGTGCACTACTACTGTCGCTGTACTACAGTGCAAATACATACAAACTATTTGTGTTTGTAAGGTGCGGCCAGGAATGTGGAGTTTTTTGCGCACACTAAGGGTAAATTTGAGTTTTACATATATGCTTTTTTAACACAATCACAACAATTACAGACAAAAATCCAAACTTTCTGTGAGTTAGTTGTGTTTGGAGTCAAAACCACTGAAGCGTCACTTAGTTACGATGCTGCACAGAAACAGAACTAAACTCCTGATGATCCTTAACGCACCCCAACCTTATCTCAGGGTGGCTACAGGTATGAGACACTTCACTGTATTGCTTTTTAAAACCTTTACAAGATATTTTTACACCAAATCAAAGACAGAATTTTTTTTGGCAAATCATGCTTTTCTTATTAAAGAGAGTTTGGTTAATCTACATCAGCTAAGTGCAAGTATAAAGTAAAAAGACTCATATTCTCATTTGCTAAATTAGTTTCAATTTAACCACCCCAGACAAATGAGCTGAAACTCCCAATTAAACAATCCGTCTTCTTGACTTAAGAACTTATTTCATTATAGAACGTGTTCCATCCAGAGCTGCTTGTGGTGTGTCGGGGATGTGTGTGTATGTATAGCGCTGTCCATAGGCCTAAAAGGGAGTGGAGGAAATCAATAAACAGACAGAACACTTCACTTAGTTGAATTCTGCTTGCTCTCTCTGGTTGTAAACAGAAGTTTCAACTTTCTCTTGGAGAGAGATGCGAGCCACAAAGAGCTGACACTGCGTTTATACCAAGATAGGTTGTATATCATGATTTACTGGGGGAAACCAAGCAATTCTATGTCACATCAGACAATCAGAACCCCCATACAGCCCCAAAGGAATGATCCTTTGATCCATATCCATGTTTTCCTGCATGTGTGACGTTTCAACTGTAAGACTGGCAGTCGAACGAGGCTCCTCAGACCGAATCATCAAATAGTCGACTGTTTTGAGTCACCCATAGCGCCTTCAACTAAATTTTGTTCTCCCCTGCCCTGTATTTCTTCCCTGGCTAGCCGTCTCCTGGTTCCAGCTTTATATGTCAAACACACATGACTGTGATATCGACCATCTCAGCTACAAGAAAGTACATAATGTGTTTCCCAAAATGTCCTTTAAGTTGCACAGTGAGCTACAGCAATGGAGTAGCTACACAGCTGAATTTATGATACGGCAATACAAAGCAATATTGACAGTGAAGGCTTAATTTTACTTTGTTGTGTTACATTTCCTTTTGCTTCTGTACGTTCAGGAATCTTATTTTGATGCGTACATCCAGCTGGAAGAAAACCTAGTTTAAATAGAATTTGAAACAGTTTGTTTGACCTGCTTGAAAATTGGATGGAAACAGTGAAGCTTGACAGCTGGGCTAAAATAATAGCTGCAAGCGTCGTGCTTTATTCCTGTATCCATAAATGAACTGCATCCTTTAATTTACTCGCATCTGCTCCCTGTTCTTCGATCTTTTTATAGAGATAAGCCGTTTATCACTAAAAATTGAGTGGACTCAGCCAATCAGGGTGGATTGGTAGTTATAATCAAGCGGGAGTCAATATGTTTTCAGAATCTGACACAAAACTGTCAAGGTGTAAAAAGCGAAGGATTTCACAATCTCATGAATCCCATCGGTCCATATACTCCATCCAGGATGTTAATTAAGTATTATTTAAATATTTTTCGTGCTGCTATACCGTCTAGTCCCCTGATATTTCTCTTGGACGTCTGCTCTAATTAGCAAGCTTACTCACAGCAAAGATATGACTGTTATTTCCACTATATATATGCTGGTTATTCATGTGTACGCCACAGCTGAGATCCATCTGTAAATCCCTGGCATCTGAGTCGTCCATGTTTAGCTCATGTCTTTATCTGTTGGCTGCATCTCAAGCAGAAGCCGTGGCTTCCTCCTCACTAACCAGTCCAGATGGCTAATCCGTTCCAAGTGCAAAGCCATCACTCCGGCATTGCGTAAAATGTTGGGTAGAGGAGGTCACTGCATGGCTGAGTCTAATCTAAAAAACAGAAGGACCCTTCTTGTGGATCTTACCCAAAATGTTTTTAAGGCATTTAGAACATGAGATGAGTCTATGCTGTGATAATGCAGTGATAGTAAAAAATGAACAGAGGGAAAAACCCAAAAAGCTGGACACAGGTCTCACACCGAAACAGTTCACAGAGACTAGCTGTTAAACTGCACAGATACTGGGTTGGAATTCAGTTTTTGCCCAAGGCAGAAGAAGTTCAAGTGTCTCAGGGTTTATATGTGAGGAAGAGAGGTTGTTTGGACATCTGATCAGGATGCTTTAGAGCATGTTGAACTGGGAGGAGATCCTCCAGAACATGCTGGAGGGAGCACATACCCCATATGGCCACCTGGAAACATCTTCATATCACCCAGGAGGAGCTGGAGCTGGAGCTGGAGGAGCTCACTTGGTTTCAGAAATTCGGCTTAACCATCAAAACTAAGAATTTCACTGCAGGCGACCTGTTATGCTCATTTACTTGTATTTTGGGATTATACTAGAACAAGTTTACATGCTTTAATGTTCAAAAAACATTAAATTAAATCATTAAATCCCCTTTAAATTCCTAAAAGCAAAAGTGTAAAGTGGTCAGCAGCAGATATCACGTTTAGAGAGATCAGAAAAGCATCAGCCATCCTCTTACCTCAGCATTGTGTCCCTCTCTGAGGTTGTACGTCAGGTCATGCTGGATCTCAGTGATGAACTTCTGAGCGTAGTCAGGATAGAGACAGAGTACCTCGCGGAGGCCTTTGAGGCTGATGTACTGCAGGTCGCAGTAGGTGAGGGCCTTCACACAGGCATTGGTCTTTATCACTTCCTCCTGGGTCAGACAGTCGGAGCCTATCAGGTCGCCCCGACCTGGACAGTAGAGATACATACTTTGTGTCAGATCCTTAACCTGGCACCTGATATAAGAGCCATAATACAGTATTAGTACTTTTACTGTCGTAAGGGATCTTAATACTTCTTATACCAATAGCTGCAGTATATGGGAAGACTACAAAGCATGAGTTGCCCCAGTAAAATAAATAATCCTCACCAAGAGAACACAGAGAGTATTAAATACAATGACCCATTTAAAGAGCACAATTCCCCAAAATATTTAAGGCACTCATTTCTGTGGTTTTATCATTGGCAAGTGGCCAAGGTATAAGCAGGAATACACACTTAACCCAATCTTTTTTACGATTGGTTACACACTGAAATTAAAAACAACACATTGTTAGTAAAACCTGAAACTCAAGGAGCAAAAGCTGAGCTCAGATCTGCACAACTGTAAGCACATTCTCAGCCTCACACTCTGCAAAACACTACACACACTCTACATCAGACACAGAGATCTAACCTGATGTCACTTCTTTGCCGATCGTAAAATAAAATAAATAAAAACAAAACTCTCTGAAGCAGAGAGGTTGAATATATGGCTTGCCTATTCTATATTTGTGTTGTAGTGTTCACCATGGGATACAGATGGACCGTTGTGTAGTATAACAGGAGGTCTGTATTATCCCGTTCCTCTGCTTTCTCTCTCTACCTCACTGCCTTCTTAGCAGCTGTAAATCCAAAGTGGCAGCGCCAAAACAATTTGTGCGTGTGTGTGTGTGTGTAAGAGAGAGAAGGAGGGAGAGAGCGAGAGAAGCAGGGAAAATTGAAGGAGTGTTTCTACAGCACGAGAAAGAGAGCTAGAGTGTTTGGATGTCTGTTTGGGAAATATGTTTGTGTATCTACAGCTGCACGAGAGGAAAAGGTGGTGTGTGTGTGCGTGTGTTTGTGCAACACCCTCACATATGTGCATGTGCACACACAGCAGGTCCAACATGTTAATAAGTTTCCTCCATAGGCAGCAGTAACTTTATTATTTACAGCAGTTAGATCATTAATATGAAAAACAGTGTTGCCAATTTGCTCCCACTGCTGTATACGGACCTGAACTGATTCCAGAGCTGTTTGTGAGTCTGTTTGAGTGTCTCTTTTCTGTTTCATCTGTGTTATGCAGAATGGAAGGAGTGTACGTGTTGTAAGACAAGGCTCCAGAGAGGCTTTGCTTTTGGAGGCAGGTTTATGGTTGTAGTTTGTTAATTTTGCAATATTTGAAAAGCAGTTTTCTGGACTTTTTCAGTTGTTTTGGCTGTGTGGGGCAGGTGGATTACTTTAGTTTTTAAGCCTTTTTAGCCCCTTGTTTTGGTTTTCCAACCTAACTGCAAAAAACTGTTCACAGTGTGTTTATGCAAACAACGGATGCGTTACATTTATACATTATTTTGCAGCGGATGCATTTAAACTTTACGTATCTCAACAGTGCTGTGATTAATGCATTGTCAGGATTAGACACAAAAGATGGTGTGGCCTAAATTACTCACATTCAGTAGCACAAAAGCTGCTGGAAAAGCAGGGCTGGTAAAAAACACCCAGGTTTGGTGGTTCAGATGCCACTGGGAATGCCGCAATGGGCCCCTAAAAACACCCAGGTTAAGTAAGCAAGTAAGTAAGTAAAACTTTATTTATATAGCGCCCTTCCCAGCACGAATGGACAGAGTGCTTTACATAAATAAACAATACAATAAAATACAAGATAATAAAATAAAATAAAATGAGGACCTAGAAATTAACAAGGTAAAAGCACTGAATAAGAAGGGGCATTCCAGAGCCTTGGGGCCACTACCCCAAAGGCTCGGTCCCCTTTGGTCTTTAGTCTGGTGTCCTGGGGAACACCAGAAGCTCCTGGTTGGCTGATCGTAGTGATCGGCTGGAGGAATATGGGAGGATGAGATCAGATAGGAGGGGGCGTGACTGTGGAGGGCTCTGTGGGTAAATAACAACCTTGAAATGAATTCTGAATTGGACTGGGAGCCAGGGCAGAGCAGCAAGGACGGGGGTGATGTGGCATGATTTCTTGGCCCTGGTGAGCAGTCTAGCAGCGGCGTTTTGAACTAGTTGGAGTTGGGTGACAGGTGATTTGTTGAGTCAGGTGAACAGAGAATTACAGTAATCAAGCCTTGATGAGATAAAGGCATGTACAGACATTTCTAATTCAGAGTGGGTTATGATGGACTGGAGTTTTGCAATATTTCTGAGATGAAAGAAACAGGTGCGGTTGAGAGATCTGACATGCTTATCAGGATGCATAGACTGGCAAAATAACACGCCCAGATTTCTCAAGTGGGTGCGAACATTTTCTTTATAGTACCCCAATTGTGTGGACACACGAGGGGCAATATTGTCTGTGGCTATGATTAAGACCTCTGACTTAGCAGCATTTAGTTGGAGAAAATTATAGCCCATCCAGATTTCAATTGCCGAGAGACACTCCTGTAGGACTCTAAGTTTCTCCAACTCATCGGGCTTGAAAGAACAGTACAGCTGGATGTCATCCGCGTAGCAGTGGTAAGAAATTCCTGTGAATTTACTGATGAGGGAGGCCAAAGGGAGCATATATAGGGCAAAGAAAAAGGGCACAAGGACAGAACCTTGAGGCATGCCACATGAAGGGGCAGAGGGGTCAGACTTAATAGGGCCCACAGCTACAGAGAAGCTTCTATCCCTAAAGTAGCAGGCGCACCAATTTAAAGCGCTTCCATATTTGCCCACCCACTCCCTGAGTCTGTCCAGCAGGATGCCATGATCGATCGTATCAAACGCCGCGCTGAGGTCTAATAGGACTATTATCAACTGACATCATGATGTCATTTGAGACTCTGAGGAGGGTTTCAGTGGAGTGTTTTTTACAGAAGCTGGATTGAAATTTGTCTGCGAGGATATGATTTGACAGATAGCTAGTGAGCTGGTTGGCCACAACTTTCTCTAGGCCCTTAGAGACAAAAGGCAGCTTGGAGATGATCATCAATGGAAGCCCTGCAAGGGTAGCCGAAAAAACAACCACTTTGGTTGTTTGTTGATCTCAAACAGTGGTCTGCAGCTGGCAGGCATCACCTAGTTGTCACACCATCCACTATCCCCTCCACCTCCTGATGACAAAATCAGCTCGTACACTGTGTCACTTTACGACACTGATATGCTACATATCAAACATGCAAATGTAACATATCCGTGGTTGCCAAAATGGGTTTTCTGGCCCACAATTCTGCTCTCATTAAGCTCACCCAGCAGCAGGCAGCTGGATTTAGCAAGAAAGCTTGGACTTGGGTGTGTGTGTTGTGTTTGCAAAGAGGCGGGGGGTTGGGATGAGAGATGAGTGTATGTGTTACGTGTAAGACGAATGAACGTGATATGAATGTATTTGTGTCTTGTGTCTCTTATGAGCAAAGGTACTGATGTTTCATGTCAGCCCGACGCCATCCTAGGATAGTTTACTGCATACTTTACATTAAGGTATTCTATATTTTTGTCATTGCAATTATGAACAACATTGCACTTCCTGCCAAGCACCAAAGAGTGGACAAAATCAGTGACTATCTGATGAACACAGAGGAACATTTAGGAGCTAAAGAGCCAGATATTTCCCTCAGGGGTTTTTGGAGACCAAATCAGAGCTACAAAGAGGACGTTTCTTTATCAGGAGGCCCAAGATATGACTCTGAATGAATTACAATGTTACTACATGATGGCTGGATGTGTAAATAGGTGATTATTTATCAATGTTGTGTTTAAAGTTTGTTCCCCTGCCTGTAAGTGGCAAAAAAAAACAATTAATGCTGTTTATGGTTCCCTGTTGGGCCTTTGGCTGCTCCCCAAACTGTTCCATCAGTCTCTGGGTCACACTCTGTCTTTCACTTGATGGGGTGTGACATGTTTGCCCACAGGGGCAGTTTAATATGAGAATAATTGCAGTTTTATCATATTGTAGCACTAGGCTGCTCCCCTTCATCATGTTCCTCTTCATAAAAGCTGTCTGCCTGGCGATTAAATGCTGGATGTCTAATAACTTCCTCAGACGTAAAAGCCCTTTCTCATCTTCGGCTCATAATGCTGCAAACAGACTCTAAAATAGACTCCAAAATAGACCAAAGAGGAGGATATTACTTTAAAAGTACTTCATGGTCTTGCTCCAGCATATTTTGTGAATTTTACGCCCATACACACAAACTCAGTCTTACAGTCTGCAACAAAACTTTTGAAGCAGATCTCTGCAGTGTTGTGTAGCTTTTAATTAAGGTGCTGTTATCTCTCCACCAAACCATCAGTCCAGTGGTGATAGCTTATCAACCAAAGCTGCATCACCTGGGTCTCTTACATCTCTTTCATCATCTTGATATGAAACATGAACCTCTCCCAGGGAAAACAAAATTCATTTCACTCTCACTTAGCAAACAGCAGGGATACTTGTAAAGGCACTGCAGTCGTGGTTCTTATTTTCTGAAGGTTGCTGACCCCACATTACTTGGGGCTGGTGTAGGTTGGCTGCTACAACATCTTCTTCTTGCTTCCTCTCGTAGACGCTGGTTTCTGAGTCACTTTACTGCCGGAATCTAGGGAGGGCTTCTATGGTTTGGAGTCCAAGACAGAGAAGCCCTTCAAGATTCAGGTAGCAAAATGACTCACTCAGAATGCAGGCCCAACAGGAGGCTTGACCCAAACCCAAAAACTCACCTCCCATGGGAGCGTGGGCCATTGGTGTACTTACCTACTTATTTAACCTGGATCTGAGCAGGTCTGTCAGAGGCAGTAATGGAGCTGTCCATGGTGCTGAACCTCAGTGGTGTGTTTGGCATGTACTGTATACTATATCATGTTTGAAATATTTAATACAAGCATTTTCAAAGCTACAGTTGGTACCTTTTATAAAAATAACATTTGGTCATATACGCTGAAACTGTCACTACATATACACAGTATCATACAATATGACACAAACAATTTGAGAGGACAGAGGAAGATGACTTTTTACACATATCTGTCTCATGTAGTGCCGTGTGGCTGCAGTGACAGTTTCAGCAAATACGTCAAGTTATTCTTCCAAAAGTTACCAACTACAGCTTTGATGTCAATATATTAGTCACTGTCAATGTGTCAGCATAAACTACATGTACTGTATATACAGTCATCTGCCACTTCATTAGGTACACTTGTTCAACTGAGCATCGTTTAAACGCCACAGCCTTCCTGAGTATTATTGCTGACCGTGTCCATCCCTTTATGACCACAGTGTACCCATCTTCTGATGGCTACTTCCAGCAGGATAACGCACCATGTCACAAAGCTCAAATCATCTCAAGCTGGTTTCTTGAACATGACAATGAGTTCACTGTACTCCAATGGCCTCCACAGTCACCAGCTCTCAATCCAATAGAGCACCTTTGGGATGTGGTGGAACAGATTCACATCAGGGATGTGCAGCCGACAAATCTGCAGCAACTGTGTGATGCTATCAACTCTACTGTATACGGACCAAAATCTGTGAGGAATGTTTCCAGAACCTTGTTGAATCTGTGCCACCAAGAATTAAGACAGAAGGCTAAAGGGGATCCAACCCAAAACCAGTCAGGTGTACCTAATATTGTGGCCAGTGATTCTGATAATGTTATATCATTTTAAGAAACCACTTTGGGCTTCTGATGTCTGGTATTGATAGTTTTATTTATTATACTACATCAGCTTATTGCTGTTTTTGGAGCATTTGTTCAAAATCTTTGAAAAGTTTGGTTTGTTATAATCAAAATTAAACTCATATTTAATACTATAAAAAAATATACTTAAAAGGTGGAGTCAGCGATTTTGGGGAAAGATTTCTGATACTTGAACTCAGCACCCAAACAAATACACCCTCCAGTCAGTGCGTCCTCTCCCTCCCACTGCCTCTCTGTCTATACATCCATGGCCTTTCCCCTGTCTGGTACACATGTCTGAACAGCCCCTGTCACTGATTGGCTGGAATAGTTTGTTTCCCATTTATCAAGCCAGGGCTGTGTGTGAACAGCAGATTTTTTTTTTTAGCACACACAAACAGAACGGACAGCTAGCAGACCATGAGGAGATTTTTGCTGAATTAGAATCACTGACTGCACCTCTAACACAAAATATCAGCTGTTTTTTGTTGTTTACCCAGAATGGCCAGCACAGTGTTGTCCTTCAATACTTCCATAGAGCCCGAGCATACGAAGTAGATCGCCTGGAGGGCGTCGCCCTGGCGTATGAGGAACTCTCCAGGAGCGCAAAAGGAGGTCTTGATGATGAGAGAGAGGGAGCGCAGACACCCCCTGCTGGCCGACTCAAAGAGCGGCAGCTGCAGCAGCTCGTTGTTCAGATGCATGGCGATGTCAGCCCTCAGCTCATCGGGGAAGTCCTTCAGCAGCTGTGAAGGGAATTAGAAAAACACATTTTCCCTCTGCAGTGAAACAAAGATACACAAAGCACAATGTGACAGCAAACTATGGAGAATCCTTGTCTCTCTTTTAGCTTTGGCGGCTTCTCTCCTTTGTGTGTCATCATTTGAATGTGAATGTGTGGGAAGGTGGAGGTAACAGAACCTTTTCACTTTCCCACGTAGTCACAACCAGCTGACACGTGCATGACAGTTTCTGGATGAGGTTTTTCCATTATGTACATTTACTCAAATATCACCTCTATATACTATACCATACTATACTATACTATAGAATGAATTTCCACTGTATGAGAAACAGCAGCGAATCAAAAATCGTTGCAAGGGAAAGTTGTGGGTTATTACCTTAAAGTATTAGCGTCCCCCATCATGTTATCTCTTTAAAAAGGATTATCTAGATTTAAAGCCACGGTAAAACACATCAAGAGTGAGTTTAGTGTCTATGAGGTCATTAATCCATGAAATTAAGATAGCTGGCCCAGCGTGATAGAAACCCAAAACAAAACCCAAATCCTCTCAGTGACTTTGTCTGGTAGGAGGGCAAGTCGCTGGATTTGCACTTTCAATTTCAGAAGCCAATCCCATTTTAACTGGCAAGGTCAATCCAACTCCCAGAGGTCATTTACCCATCTCTAACATTAATAGAATATTTTCAGAAATGTGCCTGTTACATTTAATCACTAAATGTACAGGGAGTCCCTCCTACCTCGCTGACGTCGATGCCGTTGTTGACAGACCAGGTCGTCTGGAAACATTCCATCATGCGTTGCTCAAGGGCCTTGGGCAGCCGGTGCACCCGGATAAAGTCCTTCAGGTCCTTGGTGCGGGTGTGGTAGAGGGAGCGGCGTGAGTACATCCTCTGGATGATGGCGGTCACATTACCAAACACCACAGCGTGCATTAATGCTATGGACAGAGAGACAAAAGCACCAGAAAACATTTTTAGCTCCCCATCAGAAAGGGCTGTCCGCCTTGGAAGTATTGAACATACAACTGGATAAATGAGACTTGGATAATACTGCATGATTTGTGCGAGAGTTTGTAAACAGATGCTTTCTTCTAAAATTCCACGTAACATGGGGTAAGTAATTGATATAAAAAGGGCAAAAAAGGTGTTGAGCCCACCTCCAATCAGCATGGTGCAGATGGAGAAGATCTTCTCAGAGTCTGTGTTGGCCGAAACGTTGCCGAAGCCCACACTGGTCAGACTGCTCAGGGCAAAGTACAGCGATGTCACATAGGAGCTCCTGACCGACGGGCCGCCGCTCAGTGTCGTCCCAGAGCCGCTGGGCGTCCTCACTCTCGTCCTGCTGCCGTTCCACTGGCCTGAACCCAGCAAACCCACCCCGTTCAACCCTGAGCCGTTCCACTGGCTGTAATTGGTCAGTCCTGCTGTCATGGTACCTTGAGGCAAATCAGAGGCTCCCAACAGGGAGGTCAGCGGTGACAGGAAGTATGGTGTTCCCAAGCGTTTGGCCAGTTCATGGAGCCAGCCTGGTGGGAAGAGGAGCAGGCAACAAGAGTTTGTCAGTTTAATGAGATCTATTGTTAGATTACTGTTACTAGAAGACTTCATTAGCAGTGAGGCTGGAAGGGCAAAGTAATTATATCAGTGTTTTTGTATTTGGGAGTACAGGCCACACTGTACGCTAGTTTTTCTGATAATGTCAGCTTTAATTTGCATGTATGCCTGCTGCAAAGTTTTTGACTACTTTCTAAATTTGTCTGCTTGTCTCATACAGTAAAGACTCACACAAAAGTAATCCCTTCCAATCATCACTTATGATGACCGCAAGCAGTGTGTTGCAGTGTCTGTCTCTGCACATACTCTGCCTTCTGCCTGTATTTTCTTATTTTCTTCTTATTTTGGGTTGTTCGGGATGTTTATGGGTGTCAATCTTTGAGTGAGAGTGAGAGTCATGGAGGACCTGTTCAAATTTAAGTTATAAAATGATACCGTGCCTCCTGTTCAGATGAAAAGTAAGGACTTGGTGTACAAAAGCCTTAAGGCATAAGAAGAGTCAAAAGAGTCAGGAAAATGTTTCATTTTTAAATATCATTTTGTATAACTGACAACATTTTCATATATTACAACCTCCAGGAATGTCTGTTTTTTTTTAATGTGAATGCTGCGGTCATGAATTTTTCCTCTGAGGACTAAAAGCACTGGAGTTTGATTGTGATGTGTAATGGTAAATGGATAGTGTTTATACCCTGCTTTTCAAGCCGGGGAGGACAAAGCGTCTTTAAAAGCCTCTCATTCACCCATGCATACACACTCATTAAGCAAGAATAATGGAGCGCTGCCCTGCTCATCGGAAGCAATTTAGGGTTCAGTGTTTCGCTCAATTACCAACCCTACAATTAATGGATGACCCGCTCTTCCACCTGAGCCATAGCCGCCCCATGAGCACATCTGTGCACATCTACATCTGTGAATCAGTGGAGGCCTTCTCTGTATAGTTTCTCCTCCTGTCTCATTCCACATTGCTGATTTAAACAGCCTCCATCACCTCATGCACCTCGCAGTATTGTTGTGAGCACAGTAGGAGAGGAAACAGATCTCCATAATTAGAAGTGTTTTCTCAGTAAAAGGACACACACACCACATGCTGAGTGTATACAAGCATGTCTTCATAATCTGCTTTGAATCTGTAAAAATGACACAGATGATCTTCGTTTTGGTCTCCATCTTTCCAATGATTAGGGTCAGACACAAACCTATATCCCAGGAGGCGGGGCTATTATTTTCAATCTCGCTGCGTCCGATGAAATACCAGATGCAGGCCATCCAGTGGCCCAGTAAGGCGAACGTGGACATGAGCAGAGTGAGGACCACGGCGCTGTACTGAGAGTAACGATCCAGCTTCTGCAGGAGGCGCAAGAGGCGGAGGAGGCGCACCGTCTTCAGCAGGTGAACCCCGAAGTTCTGGGAGAGAAAGGAGTCATGGATTTGAAGGTATGAACACATCTAACACATGATACACAAAATGGAGCTCAGTGGAATGAGATTAGTTACTCCTGGATAGGTACTGCGGACTATAAATCACAACCATATTTCATGATTAATTTTAAGAGTTACCCATCCGGAGCCCATCAGAAATTACTCATGCACACTGAGAATTTTAATCAGACATCTTGACAGTGCGCTGTATCACTGGGGAACAAGCCCCACCCTCTCGTTCATGGTGCAGAAAAACAGTCAAAACCTTGTCACTCAGATGGGATCAGAAATATTCCAGGACCATGGATGGATGATGAGACAATGGGCACCTGAGCACAGACATGCAGAGGGCCCACCATCCATCCTACATTGGAGCAAGACATATGCATCTCTTTGCAGTTATAACACATCTCAGCTGTTGTTCTGTGTCTCTTTGTAGTCATTTTGTGTTTCTTAGTAGTAGTTTTGTGTCTCTTAGTGGTCATGTTTTGTCTCTGTAGTTGCTTTGTGTCTCTTTGCAGTCATTTTGTGTCCCTTTGTAGTAGTTTTGTGTCTCTTAGTGGTTATTTTGAGTCTCTCTGTGTTGCTTTGTAGTCATTTTAAATCTCTTTGTAGATGTATTGTGTCGCATCATAGTCATTTGGCATCTCTTTTTTGTTGTTTTGCGTCTCTTAGTGGTCATATTGTGTCACTTTGTAGTTGTTTTGAGTCTCTTCGTTGTAGTTTTGTGTCTCTTTGCAACCATTTTGAGTCTCTTTGTAGTTGCTCTGTGTCTCTTTGTAGAAATTTTGAGTCTTCTTGTAATACTTTTGTGTCTCTTAGCAGTCATTTTGAGTCATCATCATTTTGAGTCTCTTTGTGGTTGTTTTGTGTCTCTTCATCATTAATTTGTGTCTCTCTGTAGTTGTTTCTTTACTCTTGGTGGCCATTTTGAGTCTCTTTGCAGTCTTTGTAATCATTTTGAATCTTTTTGTAGTTGTTTTGTATCTCTTAGCAGTCACTAAAGTCTCTTCAGCTGTTTTGCATCTCTTTGTAGTTGTTTTGTGTCTCTTTGTGGTCCTTTTGAGTGTCTCCTACATCAGTACATGTCTCTTCAAGCAACATTTCGCAGGTGAGGGCCAGGGGGTCGAGCCCTTGGGCTTGTGCCTGGTAGGCCCGTTCAATAATCCATCTAAGACCAGGACACCAAATTTAGCGCAAGATGAATTTAGAGTTATTTTAATTTCAGTTGCAGCTTAAGCCACAGAAAACATTCAGAGAACATTGCTGCCATTATCATCTCCTACTGAAAGAATTCCTGTGGTCTTGCAGTAAAAATGTCCTCATCAAACATTGTCCCTTTATTGATTTCCTCCCTCACCTCCGTATAAACTGGCTGCAATGCCCTGCATGTTTTGGTGCTCAATAGGTGCTCTGTTAACTGAATAGCTCTGGTTTCAACAAAGATGGATTACTCTCCGAAAGGATTTAATTCTCTGGATATTTGGTCATGAATCCATTCAGAGAATTTAATTCTGTGCACAGTTGTGTAAAATCTCTTCTCTACTCCAGCATTAATCACAGACAAAAACACCCTCTGTTTCTGAGCACACCCAGTAGTCTCTTTAAACCCATTACACCAACATCCAGCTCTACCTGAAGCCCATTCAGCAGCAAAAAACTGCAAGCTTATCACATGACCTGCTGTCAAGCCAAAAGTAAAGTCAAAAGTCTGAAAAATTAACATAGTTTTGCTTTCAGGAGAATTTTCCTTGTTCTCATTACAATATAATCATCTTGTGACCCTTCAGATTCAGTGATCCATTATCTATCAAACTGTATCCTTTACAACAGCTAGCAGGCTCTGCACTCAGCATCATCTGGCTAATCTACTCGCCTCTACCTGTAATTTGTCCTCAGCGTACTCATTTATCAGCTTAATTACTGGCTGCTTAATAATGAGTTTCTTGTTGAAGCTCACACTCTCAGTTTTCTTCCCTTGCAGCCAAGACAGCAAATAGTGAGAGCAGGATTTCAAGAAATTATGAACAAAAAGTTGAACATAAAAACAATGTTTTATTAGCTCTCAGTTTTCTTTGCCTCGTCTTTGTAGCATAACATTTGCATATGCAGGCTCTTTCATGGTCTTATTAAATTAATGTTGAGCATGCGTCAAACAGCAGGAGAGTGCAGCTGATAAAAGAATGATGTCTATTACCACTCTGAGCGCCCACAGAGCCTCTGCCTATACATCACATACACATAAATCAAACCTAAAGGCAAGCAGAAGTGCAAGCAGTCAAACATGTAGGATTTATATGCACTCTCCCAAATGTGCACACATTATATAACAAGCAGACCTGTATAGCTGTTTGTGTGAACAGTGTGCGTGTGTGTGAGACCCACCACACTGATATTGAAGGCGTAGAGAAGGTCAAAGGGCAACGCGGCAATCAGATCCACAAACAGCCAGGATGTGACGTAGTGAATGCAGATGGAGCGGGCGTCGTACACGACCTGGCCAGACGTGCTCACGAAGGTGGTGCGGAAGTTGAGCACGATATCTGGAACACAAAGCTTATCAGTTATATCTCATTTGTTCACACAAAACAACAAGTTTTCCAACTTTTATGCTGAGCTAAGCTAACATGCTGCTGGCTGTATGTAACTTTACCCCACAGACATGACTTTGAATCAACAAGGACCTTTCATTTTGTGTTGCCTTTGGCGCCCTCTCTGGACAAAAGAGGTAGTAATTCCATCATGTATGTAAGAAAAGAAGATACAGTACTGGAGACGGGGCCCAATCAATTCCTACGAAAGTTGCTCGGTGGCGCATGAAGCCAAAACATTTTGACTTCCCAAGTAAAAATATTACCCAGATCTTCACAGAGCAAGCGCACTAGGAACTTTGCCAACCAAGCAGCTAAATTCTGGTTGAGCCCTCCGTTAAATGGAGGAGGAATGTCATCCATAACCACAAAACATGTCAAAAATACAATATTCTACAGCCTGCTTGCCCATGTGATTCTGAGGGGAATCCAACCAGGGGGCAGGCATTAAGTTAAGATAAGATAAGATAAGATAAGATAAGATAAGATAAGGGGCGGCACGGTGGTGTGGTGGTTAGCACTGTCGCCTCACAGCAAGAGGGTTGCCGGCTCGATCCCGGGTGTGGGAGCCCTTCTGTGCGGAGTTTGCATGTTCTCCCCGTGTCAGCGTGGGTTCTCTCCGGGCACTCCGGCTTCCTCCCACAGTCCAAAGACATGCAGATTGGGGACTAGGTTAACTGATAACTCTAAATTGTCCGTAGGTGTGAATGTGAGCGTGAATGGTTGTTTGTCTCTATGTGTCAGCCCTGCGATAGTCTGGCGACCTGTCCAGAGTGTACCCCGCCTCTTGCCCAATGTCAGCTGGGATAGGCTCCAGCCCCCCCACGACCCTCAAGAGGATGAAGCGGTTAGAAGATGAATGAAGAAGATAAGATAAGATAAACTTTATTGTCCCTCAGGGGAAATTCGTCTTGGGCAGTATAGTGCAAACAGCTGCAATATTCACATACATACATACATACATACAACAATCAACAAGAACAACTATATGGGAACATCCAATCTCTTGCTGACAGTCTTGTTTGCTTATGCAGGTCATATAGAAGCATCAGTATTAAAGTGAGACTATTTTATAACCAGTTAGACCCTTGTCGCTGCTTTAACAAGCCTTCCTCAAGCGGGATTAGTGGACTCAGTTGCCGGAGGGGACACAGCGGGGTGAGATACAGCGGAAAGGATGTGGAGATTGTTAAGGAGGGCCAATTAGCATACAGCTCTTGTGCGTCAAGACGAGGAGTTGGAGGCAGTGCAGGCTATGGTGTGGCTAACTGGGCCAATTAGGAGAGAAGGAGTGGTGGTTTCAGAGCTGCTTGTTTGGATTATTATTGTAAACCAGGAAGGAGGTGCCCCTTAAAGTGATATTAGGAGAAAGTGGAAAAATATATAAATGGACAGACGCCGAGAGGTGAAAGGATGAGTCTGGTGATATTCTTTCTTATTGTTGATTAATTCCATGAAAAGACCAAAACCAAGAATAAACTGATTCCAGTATTACCTGTGTAGCTTAAGCTTAATAAAGTTTCATCCTCAGGATAACAAGGAAAAAAAAAAAAATTAAGGCAGCCTTACCGATGATAAAAAGTATCTCTACCAAGATATCGCTGACACTTGGAGGGTTACGTGCTGCTGAGGCGCCGTCCTCTCGTACCTCCACTGCAGTGAAGCAGACGTTATAAGGAACGGTGACAGCAACATAGAAAGTGGCCAGCAAGATGAGCCAATCCCAGCCGGCCTTAAATGCACCATAGTGAAGGAGGATGAAACGGGACTTCTGGACATCTGCCACCTTGTACTCTGGGACTGGATTCGCATTGGCTCCAAGAACACTCTTAATGTGATGTATGGAAGCACATGCACAAACATTGATGAAAAAGACATATTAGCTATATGAGGGTATATTTTCTGTGTAAATTGATTAATAATAGATTGTCTTATTATCTACTGGGAGCCCTGTAGCTTAAGAGAAGCTCCACCAGCCAGGCCAGCATAAATATTTTAACATCATTAGCAGCACTGCTACTCCTAGTAGTTTAATATTAAATTAAATAAATTAGTTAAACTTGGAAACATAAACAGAAAGTATTCAAAAATAAGTTGCCTTCACAGTATATCTAAACAACGTCTCCCAGAGATAGATAGGTTAGGTGCAAGTAAAGTTACTTTAGTTAGGTTTAAGAAAAGAAGCGTGGTTGGGTGTCGTTAAGTTTAGGTAGGTAAAGTTACGTACGCTAGCTTTAGTAAAAGAAACAAACATTTTGTGGGTCAACACTTAATTTCCTGCATTCTGGTGAATTTTTATGCATCAATTTATGGGCGCTGTAATTTTGTCAAGATAAAACTCTTCTGCTATTTTCATGTTTTTACTCAGGGAGAAAAATCCATATGTTATAAATATCAAGAGGAGCGTCCCCCCAAAATCTATGCCTATGCACGCCATGTACGAACACATTATGTCATGACAAAAAACATATGTGTCTCTGGTGTTTTAACTGAGCATCAAGTTATCGGTTAGCTGATGCAAGAGGATGAAACTTGTTAAACATGATACAGCACCTGATGAGCGAGCCTCATGATTAATTTAAATGACTAATGAAAGCTTTTATGCTAATTTCTTCCCTCTTAATTCCCAGGTCATTAAGATAACACTGCAAGTGCACATTTTGTCTCATCTCTGTTGCTTGAATTTACAAGTTTTCATCTTACTGACAGAGAAACTAGTGCAAATTGATGCCCTTGAAAACACTTTTGGACATGCAAATCGCCCATTTTAGCAAATGCAAGTCTTCAAAATTAATCTGCTGACACTGTGTAATCCTTATTAGCCATGGGGTCACTGTACTCAAATGATTTATCCTCTAAAAATATCACTTTCAGTGTTATGCTTTACGAAATACAGCAGGTCAAGTCTTAACTAGGACAGAAGGAATGTAGGACAATATGTCTCACATTGTTGATCTTCAGCTTGGTCTTGGTTTTGTCCTGTTTCTGTAGGTGTCCAGACAGCTGGTAGAGGACGGCGCGACTGCGGCGGCGCTCCATGTTGAAGCCTGGAGGGCGGCTGATCTGGCGGATCTCCAGGCCAGTTTCCTCATCTGAAAAAAGACACAAAACTAGAAATAAATAGTGAAAGAAACTGCCTGTGTATAAATCTGTGGCTTTTAAGCTTTGATCTAGAAACTGTAATTTATTATTAACCATTAATCTGAACAAAAGAATTGATGGGCTGTTTTGCTGAGAGAGGAAAACAGGTAAATTGCTTGGTGACTGCTCCCACACCCCCTCCATAACAACACCAGTCATGTCTGCTGATAGATTTTTGCCCCAGCTGCAAACCCTCTGTTGGATCATTTCATGTGAATTACAGTGGAATTGGAAAATGCCTCACTATATTTTTCATGCTTTCTCTCACCAGTTTCAGATTCATTGCCATGGTCCAGGTCCTTATTTTCTGTAATGTCCTTTTGTGAGACCAGGAACAGAACCACCTCGCTCTTCTCATTCTTGATGGGCACTATGTCCAGCAGACACCAGAACTTGGAGCCTGATCAAATAAAAGAGATTTGAATTTTCCAGCCTTAAAAGAAATTACCCTGCAATCTCCAAACATGTCAGGTCTGACAAAAAGACATCTCTGACACTGCCAGTATTAAACATGATTATCTTGACAATATCCTGCAGCTATCCCAACTTACCACTCTTCTTGTACAGAATGATTTCAGACTTAAACTCCCGACGTTCATCCAGAGCTTTCTGCATCTGAGAGGTGAGGCGGTCGCTGGTCTCGCTGCCATACAGGAAGTGACACATGCAGCTCTTTTGCATCAGCTCGCCACGGGCGAAGCCGGTGAGTTCACAGAAGCCATCGGAGCAGTAGACTATGGGATAGAGGGACTGGACCTGAGCGTTCCCCAGGACAAAGTTACTGTCTGTTTGAAGGAAAGACAGGGAGGTAATAGGGACAAGACACAGGACAGGGAAACAGAGTAGGCATGAAGCATAACTAAAAAAAGATGGTAAACAGTAAGAGGACCACAAACATCCAGCTCAAGAGATGTTTGATGGTGTGTCAGAGGGTCTCCAGAAACATGAACACATAAGTGTAGTTTTATTTACTCCTTCTAGAGCCCTCCCCCTAAACACATCTGAGACTGCACAAATCTGTCCCTGTTCAAACACTTAGCAAAAATCAACTTTTCAGAACTGCTGTTAATAGGGATGCACAATATAGGATTTTTTTGCCGATATCTGATATCCTGATATATAACAACTTGTTTGACTGATAACCAACACTGATATTGATATATATCATAGTGAAAAATAACGTCAGCAGATACTGATAGGTCATTTTAAAGCCAAAATCAGCCAATACAGAGGACATGCTGATATTATTGTGCATCCCTAGCTTCTAATTTGTAATTAATGTTGTGTGTTATATATTTTTAGTCTCAACTTTTAATGGAAAGTGTATTTGTGTCACCTGAAAAACAAAAGTAGATGTGATAAATGTGATGTTAGTATTATTATTATTATTATTATTATTATTGTTATTCACCCAAAGCTTAAAAAAAATGTCACTTTTCAGAAACTTATTCTTGTCTCAGTTTTTACAGTTTCAAATAAATTTAAATGCTTGAGTTGAAAATTAGAGTCTACAGCCATGCTAGCATCTAGTTAGCTTACTGTAGCTGTGCTAGTTGCTACACTACATGCTAATGTCACCATGCTATGTTTAGCAGGTAACGTAACGTTAAAATATGGCTACCTCTTTCCATGTTCACCGTATTATTTTTTAGTTTGCTAGCTTCCTGTAGCTGTTTTTGTTCGCTAAACGCTAATATCACCATGCTATATTTGGCAGGGGTAAATTGGTATGGCTCCCTCTTTCTCGGTTCATCAGCTCATTTTAGCACGTTGGCTTGCTGTAGCTGTGCTTGTTCGCTAAATGCTAATGCGAAATTTAGCAGGTATAATATGGCTACCTCTTTGTCGGTTCACCAGCTTATGTTAACATGGTAGCTAGCAGACATTTCCGAATTAGACAGGTACATTTGCGTCTGACGGCATGCTACCATGGTCATAATGACAATTTTGACATAACATACAGCAGGTAAAATGTTGTAGCTACCTCTTTCGCTGTTCACAGCTTTAAATTAGCGTGTTAGCATGCTAACATTTTCTAATTAGCCATGATGGTAAATTAGCTAGTTTGACGGTCATTTGCCGTTATATTAGATGAATATAAAGTTTGACCTGATGATGGCGCTGGTTGAATAGTTTCTACAAGTCATGCAGGTGGGACAGTGTCCACTAGGTGATCTGGTAGCTGAAGAGGTGCCAGTTTGCCTCCTGGGCACCTAAGGTGAGCAAGGCACTGAGCCCCCAACTGCTCAGGGCGCCTGTCCAAGGCCCACCCTTGCTCTAACATCTTTCCCTTTAATGCATGTAAAGGTCCTGTTTGTGTATGTGTGTGTATTTCGGGCCTGTGTGTATATGACAACAGAGTGAAAACAAATTGAATTTCCCCGCAGGGATTTATAAAGTATATCTTCTTCTACTTACTTTTTATGGGAATGGATTTGAGTACTACTTAATGCATTCAGGTAAAATGGGACAAAAATTAGCAAAATTGGGACATTTTTTTCCAGATTGAACCAGCATGATGTATGCTACGTGCCACAGCATTTTCTTTTTTTTTTAGTATTTTTGTCACTTAAAAATATTAAAGATGACGCAGTGAGCCCAAGTCAGCCACAACAGTCCAGAAGTAGCCTTCAGCACACGCAGGCATATAGACAATTATGGCACCATGGAAACAGGTGGCAAAAGGACAGGGAAAGCATGGCAGAAAAGTAAGACAAATGTTTTTAAATCAATAGCTTCTGGATACATTAATGATTAATTTAATTAATGACTGAACTGATGAATGGATTTAACTATTTAAAAAACAAACAGTATGACTGTACCATTTAACCTCACCTGTCATCCCTCAAACCTCTATGGAGGTGTAGTTGAATTAAAACAAATGATCATTATCATTATTAGTATTATTAATCCAGCAGGATGAACATGTTGCAGTTGTGACGTGTGCCAGTCTTGTTAGACATCCAATCACATACTTTCCTCAACCATGAGGTCATCACCTACAAGTTCACTAACATGTCATCCCAACTCAAAGAAAACACAATTAAAATTTCATGCACAGCGTTTTTTTTCCTCGGTGTTCCTCCTCACTTTATGTTTGCATCTGCACTCCGAAAAGCTTCAGTGTAATTCTGCTCACTTTGAAGAGCTCCTCCTCGGGGAGAATTTAACATGCTTGCTGCTTTCCAATGATATTCACTGCATCTTCTTTTCTTTTTTTTTCACTTCCCGCTATTGTTCTCTTCAAATAATCTCTTCTTTTTTCTTTGTTCCTCCCATGCGTATTCCCCACCTCTCTCTGCCTCTGTGCCCTCTACAATATTTCCATCTTCTGCGATTACAGGCTGCACAAATAAACTACACTGTTCTGTGGAGCTCAAACATCCCAGGTTTAGATTGCGAGAGTAATTTTTGCAGCCTCAGCAACATTAAATAGGGAGTTTACTTTGCAGAACAGAAACATGTAACTCATAATCAGGCATAAATAAGTGTAAAAAATGATATTCTTTCTCATAACAGCTCAATGATGTTCCAAAACCTATATTTCACAATGCTGTGTAATGATTCCTGTGGAGAGGTTGGTGTGTGCAGCAGAAGTAAAAGCATGCATGTAAGCATACTGTCTGTTAGTAGATTGCCAGAATGATATGAGCAGGAGCTCTGACAAATGGTTTGACAGCCTGAGTTATGGGGACAATCTTGAATAATTCATTATGAAACTAAATTCAGTATGATAGGTGACTCACACAGCCAAGGCATTCAATCCGCTGAGATCATTAAAGTCCATACATAAATGAATCTGGAGGACTGGAGCGCTCACTTTGAAGAATGTGAGCAATATAGAAGGAGAGAGCAGGCGAGCCAGTGATTGGATGAAAGGGGGAGACAGAGTGAGAGACAAATTCACCGAGACACAGAGAAAGTGGAATTGCACTGGGATGAAGCGGGAACAATCAAATTTAATAATTCATGCATTAATAAAGCACGTCCAGTGTAAGCGCTCTTGCCGAACCTCATCGAAGCACCACTCAGACAAGGAGTAGCTACAAACTGCCGCTCGGTGCAGCGGGCTCATGGGAAGTCACACATTTTCTCAGCACAACAAGTTATGAATCACAATAATACAACTGACAGAATGATGTTCCTGCAACATCTGCTGGGTTTGAAGCTGGGGAGCAACTTCAGTGGAGGGAATTGTGGATGACACCTGGGCAAGACACCACTGTTCAAGACCAGCAACAGACAAAACCGGTTGTTTTTTAGTGAGTCATTTCTATGTTTCCATGACGTTTTAGGCTCCAAACCTAGGTGTTTTTTGTAACCTGTCTGTTTTTCCAGTGCCAGGAAAAGCAGCTGTTTTCCTACCAAGACACCTCTGCATTTGCAGCTGTGACTGTGGCATCTAAACAAGTTTTTTTTAAAGCTCAAACATGATCTTTTGTGCCTAAACATCACCACACAACAACCACAGTGCTGTTGAAATGTAAGGAAATGCTAAGTTTCAACATATCTTCTATCCAGTGGTTTGCAGAAATGCCAACATTTTCTGTAGTGATTGGGTTATTTGAACAAACTAATCAATATACAGTGCACAGATTTATATGAAGCAACAGCCCAAGGCTCAACTACAGTCCAATGCACTAACTCCACTCGCATATCAGGACATTGTAAATCTCCTTTTTGGACTGAGTGCGTTTATGGTACTTGGTAATAATAGGGATAACAGAACAAGTACCTCACAAGATGGTGCCCCTTACCTTGTTGAATATGTAATAAATAATGTAACTATTTTAATTACTACATCAAAGCAATACAATGTATTATGTTTGATTATGATTGATTGCTTTTGTAACAGATGTTTCAAACTGGGTAATAAACCAGAAAAGTCCTAAAAATATACGTGAATAAGTGTTGCAATCAAATTTGACGGCATCCCTGCATGATGAAAAGATACAAAGCAACAATATGGGTGTTAGCTCTTCTAGCTATCCAATCAAACGTTGCCACAATCCCTCTCAGCCAATCAGGATGCTACTGTCAAATTTCAAATCTGCTCTCCTCTCTGCTGCTCTCTGCACCCCATTCATAGTAAAAATGTCAAGTTGTAGGTTTTGCTCCACAAAGCAAATATACCTCACCAACAACCACAATAATGGATGGAGGATCATGTTGTGAGTCTATCATCTCATACTCATCGAGAGAATGCCAAGAGTGTGCAAAGCAGTAATCAGAGCAAAGGGTGGCTATTTTGAAGAAACTAGAATATAAAACATGTTTTCAGTTATTTCACCTTTTTTTGTTAAGTACATAACTCCACATGTGCTCATTCATAGTTTTGATGCCTTCAGTGAGAATCTACAATGTAAATAGTCATGAAAATAAAGAAAACGCATTGAATGAGAAGGTGTGTCCAAACTTGGCCTGTACTGTATGTCCACGATGAAGGCCACACACTGTGCAGCTGCTTTTTGCCTGCTCTGCTTCCTCACCCTAACAACAACGGACCACCGTGGGACTCGAGATGCAACAAGTGTGAGGCCGTGTTACTCACATATACAGCCAGATGGATTTGTAGTGACAACAGCAGCGGTGGCGTCAACTGCGAGGCAGCAGGGGAGGGAGGCGGTCCGAGATTCTGAACATAAGAGTGACGCAGCCGGTCGATTTTGAAGAGTGTGACAGAATATAATAGGATTTCATGAATCACTTCTCCCAGGAAAAAAAAAATAGGCCTGTACTTTTGAGATGATTAACTGGTAGAAAGAGGAATATATTAATATTTAAGAGCAGTGTGCACGATTTGCATAAAAAGAAGGGTAGTGCTTTTATATAAGGCGAGCTTTTACTGGCCTTCTTACACTAGAGCTTTCAGGAGAATGTTAAAGAAGAGCAACCAAGCTCATATGTCAGTGTTGCAGGTGAAGCCATGGGCATTATTTGCAAGTATTTTCTCCCGTTCAGCTACAAGATTGTATTTTACAGAGTTGAGGTCAGGTCTCTGTGCAGGCATTATCATGTCAAAACAGGAAATGACTAGCTCGTTTCACTTCATTCTTCAGCCTGACATTGTGCTCCGTGTTACTGATTTCTCTCTTGTAGGGGGCTTGTTTTGTTTTGTTTTGCCCTAACCAGTCAGTAGCGAGTGACTCATCTGTTTGTCATTTTCAGTTGACACAGAAGCTGCAGAACAAAATCATATTCTGATTTACTTATTTACAGTAAGTCGAACAACAACAACCTGCACCGCTGTGTCAGTCTCATCATCTGTCATTCTTTTTCCATTACTAATATTCAAGCGTGTGGATTTTTTGAGTAGAGAAAACACTGAATATAAAAATTGAGTGTGTTCATATACAGGCAGCACAGGAGCAGTGTTTCACATGAATATCATTAAAATAGGAGGGACACAGCACCAAGAGTTATATCTTAGCACCTGGATGTCCCCTGCCTCAACGCTGTGCAAGGTTACCCTGCTTATTATGCGTACATAGTGGCCATTTCCCCCAAAGACATGATCTGGTTTCAGAGAAACAGCTCCTGTGCTCCATTATTTCCCCTCCACTCTGGCTTTCTGCCGTGTTCCTATTTTCCTTTATTGTACTCATTTTCTGCACATTCCCCAGCAGGCGCGAGGCACGCCTGTCACTTCCACACTACGATCCAGGTGTAATAATGTGCGAGCTGAAACTACAAAACCACTCAGACTCAGGCCCCGAGCAGCTTAGGGAACCCCGATAAACCCTGGTGCTGATAAGCTGACAGCGACAGCCCGCCACAATACATTCACTACTGTGCACAATGTAAGCCAAACACACTCACAAAGGCCACACATGGTTGTTTAGAGCACTTTTTAAGGACACTATGTTGACTTGCATTCATTCCATGGACACTTAAAGGGACAGTTCACCCCCAAAATCAGATGTCTGCCTTCTCTCGAATATAATGTTACTCGATGGCACTTGGCTTGTGGTGCTCAAAGTGCCAAAAAAATCCATTTGAAAAACTCATCAGCAATGTCTCTTTCCAGAAATCATGACCTGGTTACTCAAGATAATCCACAGACCTTGTTGTGAGCAGTTTCATGTAGGAACTATTTTCTTTCTATTGAAGTACACCCACCGAACGGATCACCGTGCTGAAGGAAGAGTGCATCTACTCATGGACCAGAGGCTCACGTTTGTGACAGCACGAGATGTAAATGCTAACGGCTAAGCTGTAAGGTTAGCTAGCTCAGTGGTGCTAGCTGAGCCATATCAACTACCTATGAGGAAATGTTTGCTGCTAGGTAAGCACTGATTTGCAAGTTTACTGTCTTTGCCTATGAAAACACATTAGTTCCACCTGCATAGTTCCTAATTGGTGCTTGTCAACAAACTGTATTATGAAGTGAATGGAAAAAAATGAAAAGTGAACTTGCTTGATTACCAAAATATTGTGTGGTGGTCCACTTAAAGTACGTAAAGACAAGTCGAGGGCTATTTAAAATCAGTCCATGGTCCTCAATTGGCCCCCAGGCTGGACTTTGGACATGCCTGCAGTAGATGCACACCTCCTTCTGTTCAGTGATATGGTTGGCGGGTATAATTCAAAAGAAAGAAAATAGTTCCCACACAAAACTGCTCACAACAAGGTCTGTGGATTATCTTGAGTAACCAGGTCATAGCTTCTGGAAAGAGACATTGCTGTTGAGTTTTTCAAATGTATTTTTTTGGCGCTTTGAGCACCACAAGCCGAGTGCCATCTGTTCAAGAGAAGGCAGACACCTCTACAGCTGATATCTCCAACACTCTGCAACTCACATCAAAACAGTCTAGACTGACAAAGAACACTAAGAAGAAATATATGTATTTTTGATACTGGGTGGACTGTCCCTTTAATTGGACCACACCTGATGCATGCCTGATCAATGTATCAAAAAATGTACACTGAATACACTTATAGTGCTTCAAAAATGAATCTGGAGTATATATAATGTATTTATTCAATACCAATCATCTATCATCTATTTACAGTATCACATTAATAGATCATAGATGGTTGAGAAAAAAAACATAACATTTTCAAAGTAAGAGTCTGTACAATAAGAAAGAAATCTGGCAAACAATGAGGGAGCTGAACACTGACAGCCCGGTGATTCCTGCGTGCAGGATTATTTGTTAAACCAGCTCTCTGATGTGTTACCTAAACCTGAACCGAAAACACATTTTCACTCTGCATCAGCTTCAAAACTTTACAGCCCACAGCTTTGTGCCAGAACTCCCCTGACAGAAACACAAGAATCTGTCACTCAGAAGTCACTCTTCAGTCTTGTATGCTCACTTTTACAGACATTTTTTTTGTGTCCACACCCAATCAAAACTACTGTATGACCAGTGAATAATAGACTTACATATCTTGATAAAGGCATTCATTTGTTTTAATTTAAAGAGTTTGAACTGACTGAGGTGACACTGATTATTGGTATAACTCATCTATAAAGTATGACGATTGCAGCCCAGTTGCCGGGAGGACATGTTGGCATTGGACATTTTTCCAAACCAAGGTTACATTACATTACATTTGTACATTTTATATGTAGTGCATCAACATTCCCAAAGTGATGTGGGCCTAATGTAACGTATCTGTGGTTTGCAGAAACATACAAAGCCAACATTTATTCTACTGATTTGCCTGGAAATTGCCACGTCCAGTGCTAATATGTGTTGCTTTCCTCAGTTTCTCATGTACACTGACTCCCTTTGGGGTTTTAGATGGTTCGACAAAATGAATGAAGGACATCCCTGTGGGCTCTGGGTATATGTCATTATTTTTTGACATTTACAGGCTCAGCAATCAATTAACAAGGCAAAAATGATCCTAACAATAAATAAACCTCAGTTGCAGACATGGTTAAGCTTCATCTTCTGGGCACCGTTAATGTCTGTACAACATCCTCTCAATTTCAGTCTAGACAGTGTTGACCAACCAACATTGCCATCCCTAAGTGTTTAATTAAAATCTGTAACCTTTGCTCTTATTAATATGTATGTCATGTATTGAGATATCTCTGAGTGAAAGGGTTCATTCTGAGGCTTTCTACTGCAATATAAGAAAAAGAAATCTGGAGAGATTTCCCTGGAGTGCTGCTGGTTATTGTGCTGCATTAATGTTGTATGGCAAAGATGGAAGATCCCAGCCTTCAGACCTGAAAATACTTTTCTGCTCAGCTGCTTTCTAGTCGCTATCTGTCACGACGGACATGCTCAGTATTCTGTTATTAAGTGTGCAGAGTGACAAATAAAACAAAGGTTTGGTCACAGTGGGACTTAAAGTGCCGCCCTCGATGCTTCAGACTTGGCATTTCTCAACCTGCACTGTTACAGCTTTGAGTCATTAGTGTGATGATTTAATGTGGCATCTCTAATCTTTCCCTGCCCATTTGCGGCTGTGTTTGAGTCTTTTTTTATCTTAACTAAAAGCAAAGAGTTTTTCTCAACCCTTCCACCCCTCACACACTTCCTTGGCAGCGCCCCGTAGACAGCTATGTACAGTTGTAAAGTTATTTGGTTGGAGAAGCTCCTCATTAAAATCCCCCTACTGTGTTTTGTAGCACGGGCCTGCCAGAGGTTTGGAGCAAGAATGTGATCATGAATGAAGAGCTCGACATGAGCATGAATCCAGTGTTCATTTTCTCACACCAAGCATGAGGAGGTGCTTTCATTCATTCATTCACTGCAGTTTGTTCAGATCATGAGTTATACAAGTAAACAAACGGGCGTGAGGGATTTTTAATGTTTAATCAGGGTTCAATAAGATGCTTCTTTAACTCTAACTCGCTGTTATCTGTGTCCCCTTGGAGCAAGAAATACAACTTTTAGATGTATAGGGAAAATAATCTGATAAAACATTTATAAACAAGCTTGGTAAACCCAAGCGTGCAGTGAGAGGGCATTGGGAATCATTAAGAGGCCCCTGTGGCAGATTCTCTTATCTTACATTGACTTACTAACAGTGTTATGAAACAATCTAGACTGATAAATAGCACTACAGTTAAGAAGAAAATATGTTATTTTGATTTTGGAGTGAACTGTCCCTTTAAGAGCACTTGTTCTATTTGTATCATACGTTTTAATATTTATTGGATGCTGTGTATTTGGGATGTATTTTTTCTCCTATGGCTGGTTGGGTGGGTGTGGGTGGAGGGGAACACAATCAAATATTACTGAAAAAAAGCAGATTCAAAATGTGTACTCAGTCCTGGTTGCGATCTAGTGGACCAGCTCTTTGAACTTGTGATGATACATAGCGGAGGGCTCGTGGGAGTTTGCCCGTTGAGGATGGGCTTTGTGGGCTGTGTCCCTTGGAGAATCTTGTGGGGGGCGCTCCTGGAATATAAAGTGTGGGGGGTTGCTACTCAGTGCCATCTGATCCTTGTGTAACCACTAGAAAGTCAAGACAAGCCCACCAGTCGGGTTGGACTGTATTAAGTCAGTTAATTTGTTGAGTTCATGGGTAATATTAGGTTAATGTTATTTTGTGTAGCAAAAAGAGAAGATCCCCTGCACGTGGAAGCTGCAAGAACTGATCAGACACAGAGGAGTGAAATCTATTCCCCTGTCAGATCAGAGAAAAGCCGATCACTGTTGACACCCAGTGAAATATTCTAATTGAATAAATGCAATCTTGTGAAACATTGCCTTCAGGGGACACATAGGACACATCAAATACCTATGCCACTGAAAATGACTGATTTCCACACAGCACGCTGTAATCATGTAGCACCTTGCAGCAGGAATGCCTCGGTAATCTAATTTGCTGCTCAGAAAATAGACAGATCCCACTCTGATTCCTGGTACAGTATATCCTTCATCCACACAGTCTGTCTGCTGCTCGGTCCTGCCTGTTAGTTTGCGCCTTCAGGACTGTGTTATGTAACAGTGTTAAACATGATAACTGCAGTTTGCATATTGATTGACAGTGATTTCTGTGTCCATTTACATGGGCTTTGTATATGTAGGGTAGACTGATGTGTGGGGTTGTGTTGTTGTGTATGAAAACAGGTGAATAATAATTACAGTACAGGTTGGATTATGTGTCATGGTGATGATTTTAGTTAAAAAACTAAACCTCTGAGGTTTTTAAAATAGTGCCACCTTTACTTGATGAATGGATCCATGTTGTCTTTGGTAGCTGATGTAACAGTTTGAAATGTTTCCTTCATATCGTCCCAGTGTTAAATACAAAACAATAAATTTCAATCCACAGTACTGTATGCAAGGCTGGATTTTCAGCCAGGCAAACCGGGTAACTGCTTTGGTGTTTCACCTGATTTGAGCGAATTCAATTTAAACTTTGTTTGGGAAGCCACTACAGTGTGTCAGCTGACCCCTGGGCCTCTTAGGTGGGTCCTGCTTCATTACCTGATGTTGGGGTCTGTTTTTTAAAAGGGCCCATGCATCAAAGTCTAATTTCAGGACTTTCATTGCAAAGTTTTGTGCTTATATTGGCAGATTCCCAAAGGAATGTGTTTAATCACATTTCCACACAGCAGCTTAACGTACCCAGCCAGCCAAGACACCAGAAGAATCCCATGAAAAGCAATTGTTTTTTACAGAGATGTTGCAGCATTTTCTGCTGGGATAGTGCCACGAAAAGCAGTTGTGTTTTTTGCTGAGATGTCACTGTGTTTCCTGCCAGGATAGTGTCCTACAAAGCGATTGTTTTTACTGAGACACCCCTGCATTTCCTGCTGGGATAGTGCCATGAAAAGTAGTTGTTTTTTTGCTGAGATGTTGCTGCGTTTCCAGCCAGGATAGTGTTATGAAAAGCGGCTGTTTTTTACCGAGACAACGCTGCATTTCCTACCAGGATAGTGCCACGGAAAGCATTTGGGTTTTTTTCGAGACAATGTTGCATTTCCTGCTTGGATATGGTCATGAAAAACAGTTGTTTTTTACTGAGACAACGCTGCATTTTCTGCTGAGATAGCGCCACGAAAAGCGGTTGTTTTTTTTACCGAGACAACGGTGCATTTCCTGCTGGGATAGTGTTGTCAAAAGTGGCTGTTTGTTACCAAGACAACGTTGCATTTCCTGATGTGACGGAGCTACAAAAAGCAGTTGTTTTTACAGAGACAGCACTGCATTTCCTGCAGGGATAGTGTCATTAAAAACAGTTGTGTTTTACAGAGACATCAATACGTTTTCAGCGGGGATTGCGTTCCAACAACAGTGTATTTTACGCTGAAACATGATCTTTTCCCAACCATAACCAGGTTGTTTATGTGCCCCAGCCTAACCAAAAGTTAACCATCAAGTTTTAACACATCCAATGTATGGTTTGGAAAAATGCACAATGCCAAGATTTATTGGGCAATTTAGTTGACCCAGCACAAAAAACACTGCACATCATGTGGGAGACGTCGCTGGGGGGGTTATTATGGGCCTGGCAGCTAATTTGGGACCCCATAACAGGTAATCCAGCCATGATAAATGAAGTGTAACTGAATTAACAGCATACTGAATCCACATGAACTACAACTTTTTGAAATGACTGACACTTCTCAGTTGCAGTTGCATATTTTGGTCAAGGGTAAATTATCACTAATGTAAAAAAGGAAAAAGAAAATTTTAAAAAGTCATTTACATTTTTGTGCACTCAGTGACAAACTAGCCTATGTCATTCCTTTCTGCATCTGGCTCTGTAGGACCAGAAGACAATGGTTAATTCTTCTGGGTGACCAAGTGGGCACTTCATGAATTCTTAATATGTTAAACATTAGTCTGTGCTTCATTCATCATAATCCATTCATCAAACTATCAGTTCATGATTCCAACAGTCGACAGTCCTCTTTATGCACTTTGCAGGTTTTTGGAGGACTTTGCATTTTCAGAGTTTAAATATTGTTTATAAACTAATGTGTGAAATATAAACTGCGTGAAACCTCCATTGCGCACCATGAAATTAAGGGATTAGGGATAATTCACATGTACTCACGGGTCCCATCGAAACGAGTGGCGATGGTATCCAAGAAGGTGTTCTGTGGCGCAATCAGACCCCGCATCACCGGCATCCGAGAGCGGGTCGAGCCGCGTCTCTCCCGCCGCTCGGAGCCTTGGCTGTCGGTGCTCACGAAGCCCGGCAGGAACCTGGACGAGGTGGCTGGCCCTCCTCCTAACCCCTGGAGGAGGGCGCCGAGCCGAGACACCCGGGACTCCACGGTCGGAATCTGACCACCGACCACCGCGCAGAAGAGTAGGAGAGAGGAGCCGCTGGAGGCTGGAGGAGGGAGGACGGAAGGGATGGAGGGATGGATGGATGGATGGAGGGACCGCGGTGAGGATGGTCACATTTACGCACGGGTGTACTGCAATGCAATCCCCCTCTCCTCCTCCTCCTCCTCCCCTTCCCTCTCTCTTTCTCTCGTCCTCTCGTGCACAGACACTTTTCTCTCTCCTTTTCTTTCCATTAGCTCTCTCCTTTTTTTCTGTCTCCTCCACCGGCGCATCCACCTCTGTGTGTCTCTATTTGAAATTCCAGCAGTCTCTCCTCACCTCTCATGCTTTGATGTACTGATGAATGCATATTTCAATAAAGTGGTATATTGTCTTGATTTTGGGTGTTTCTTACAAATTAACACCTCCAGCAGTCTGCAATGTTTCACACCTGAAGCTGTAAAATGTGTCACCAAGACAAAAAAAATCTCCTCTGTGGAGCTGTAATAAATATTGTGATGGACTGATTCATTCATTACACATGTGAAATATCCAAAAACACCATGTTCCTGTCCATATGTGAGTTTTCCCACGTGATCTCATGTGATAAATGTGATCTCCATGGGAGGAATTCACATGCCCTCTGATAGACTGGAGACTTATCCAGGTTGCACCCCACCTCTCTACCAATATGAGCTAGAAAGACAGCTACAGATAACAAATGGATGGATGTCCTTTAATAAAGATAATACACCCCCTACAGTAGAAACCACAGTTGTAAAAATATGAATGACTGATTGAACAACTGTAAGGATGCTGCTGGAGATGACTGCTCTGTGATGCAGCGATGCTGAGCCCAAGATAAGTTTCCCCAAGGAGACAATTAAGTATATGTCATCCCATCTCATCTCCAAGGATCCCAGCTGTTCTGTTTGTTACAGGTTATGTGTTTTGTGGCTCGACTCTGTTTCCCACTGTCACTTCATTTAACACAAGCTGTTTCATCCTGTTGTAACCTATAAAAGCTCTGTGTGAACTCAGCAACTGGATCTGTTCGTTAACTCTTTGCTATAGGGAAAAAGTTTATTAATTTGTGTTTTTCTTTGAGACTTCTTTCTGTCAGTTTAAATTTAAGTGGTATTAAAGTATATGGAAACGGTGAACTGACTTGTTCCTACAGCAAAGACACTTTTGCGTAAAGTTTAAGCATAAGAACCACTTGCTTAGGGTTAGAAAAAGATCACGTCTTGGTTTAAAATACCCAACTTAAGGGGCACAGTCCCCAATGGAAAAGCAGCAATGTCCTGGTAAAAAACAGGTGCTTTTTGTGGCACTATCCCTGCTAGAAAAACAGTGACAGATCGCCAACAAACACCCACTTTTGAGGGCTGAAAAGCCACAGGAAAAACAACAACTGGTCCCTGAAAATCACCCATGTTTAGGGGCTGAAAAGCCACTGGGAAAAAAAGCAATGGGTCTGTAAAAACACCCAAGTTTGGGGGCTAAAATCCTGTAGGGAAAACAGTGATGGTCCCTAAAAAACACAGATGTTTGGTGGCTGAACAGCCGTAGGAAAAACAATGACTGGTTTCTAAAAATCAACTGTGTTTGGAGGCTGAAAAGCTGCCGGGAAAAGAGCAATGGGTCTGTAAAAACACCCAAGTTTGGGGGCTAAAATGATGCAGGGAAAACAGTGATGGTCCTTAAAAAACACAGATATCTGGGGGTTGAACAGCTGTAAGAAAAACAGGGACTGCTCTCTAAAAAACACCCATGTTTGGGGGCTGAAAAGCTGCCGGAAAAAGAGCAATGGGTCTGTATAAACACCCAAGTTTGGGGGCTAAAATGATGCAGGGAAAACAGTGATGGTCCTTAAAAAAACACAGATATCTGGGGGTTGAATGGCTGTAAGAAAAACAGCGACTGCTCTCTAAAAAACACCCATGTTTGGGGGCTGAAAAGCCGCTGGGAAAAGAGCAATGAGTCTGTAAAGAACACCCAAAGTTTGGGGGCTAGAATGCTGCAGGGAAAACAGTGATGGCTCTTAAAAAACACAGATGTTTGGGGGCTTAACAGACATAGGAAAAACAGTGACTGGTATGCCTAAAAAGCTGCTTGAAACACAGCAACTACCTGGTAAAAACAAATGGTTTTGTTGTTTAGTGTCTTATGCTGGGTCTCTGAAACTAAGGAAACACAGGGCTTATGTTATATCATCCTAGCTCCTCCACAACACTAACCACAGACAAAACCAACAATGCTATACTTAAACCCACTCAGAATCCAGACAAACTGGAACAGTGTTGGTTGTGGCTTACAGCTTAGTAAAGTCCATATTAAATGTCCTCATGCCACAGATGTGCCCTTTGGGTGTGGCCTGGACAGGCTGAGGCTGTCACTGTGAAGTGAACTGGAGGGGAACACTAATCTCACACAGGCAGACCTCTGTCGCTTCAAGCCTTCAGGAGTCATTCAAGCACAGAAATTGGTTAGAAAAACACTTTATTTGTATCCAAACTGAAAATCCTGAGGTGCTTTTTCTGAAGGTGGAGATGTTTTCACACTCAGCTGCACTATGGCTGCCTCAGGATTCCTGATGGGCTTGTTATTCCCAGCAGTGGAAAGTTAAGTAGACCTCAACTTCACAACATCTCAAAGGGAAACAGTTTATTTCATCCTCTACTGCATGTAAACTACAGCTGTTGAGCCTTTGCACACAAAACATAACCATCGTATAGTTTGGTGCACTGTTATACAGTAAACTACCCAAGAGCAAAGTTGGTTGTTTATTGTTTATTTATGAGTCAGTAAGAAAGAAAACAAAGCAGTTGAGTCAACAAGGAACTGAAGCTTGTGTCTGCACATCACTGCTTTTAGCTGAGCGGGCTCAATGCTGAGAGCAAGAAAAGCCCAGAGCTACTGTCTGCAGATAAAACTAAGCTAAATTAAGCTGTCCACACCTGGCAGTGCCATCGCCTGGGAAGTGGTGAGCTCTTCACTAAAGCATTGCAACAGAACAGTCTCGATCAAGTGAGGAGATGCAAGGTGGAGGAAAGGGGTCTGGAGTGGTGTTGGTCAGGGTGCAGTAGCTGGGGAAAATAATGACTACTAGCGTGATATAACAAAACTGGATTCTTGCACTGTGGCCATGATGTTGAAAGAATGAACAGTGATCATATTTTAATGTCAAGTGGAGGCCATGGGTTGTATTAGTGAGGAAATAGCGCCCTCTACAGGACATACAGCTGAAGTGAAGGGAAATTAAAGAATTCCAGTGATGCAAAATGTCACTTTTTGAAAACTCTGCCTGGTCATTGACTTTATTTGCACCTCCAGCTGCACCCAAAAGTTTAAACTCTTTATTGTTATGTGCATAACAGTCACAGAGAAGCAGTTTTTGGTAATGTAGATATCAACACCTTCAACAATGTGCATTAAATATGTAAAAAAAGACATAAAAGAGAATCTTAGGCATAAAAAAGTGCAACTTTAAGCTAAAATATGGCGATACAATAAAAAGGAGACCCCATTTAGTCTGAGAAAAGCAGCATTTGTCAGCCCGTGGGTGGATTGATTCATTGATTTGTTGTCAAGCTTCATCCAGTGCTGCACCACAGACGCCTTAGCACACCTCCTCCACACCACCCTACCTCATCTAGACAAGAAAGAGGAGCCATATCAGATTGTTGTTTATTGACTGCAGTTCAGCGTTTCACACCATAGTTCCCTCCAGGCTTGTCAAAAAGCTCAAGGAGCTGGGATTAAACACCTGACTGCGCACTTGGTCCCTTGACTTCCTGACAGGCAGACTCCAAGTGGTGAGAGTGGGTAGACATACTTCTTCCACCCTCATCCTTTACCCCTGGAGCACCCCAGGGCTGCATTTTGAGCCCCCTGCTATACTCCCTGTTCACACACGACTGCATAGGCATAGGTTATGTTTCAACTTTGTTTCAAACACTTAATATCCTGCATTTTGGTGGATTTTCTTGCACCGATATGTGCCTTTTCTGAATCAATTTCTGGCTTAAATGTCTTCTATCTACTGGGGCATACAAATGCACACATTCTTAATATTTAGGAGGACATTACCTCTGCGCCCCCACTGAAATCTTCACCTATGCACGACTGTGAAGCTACTTTTGAGGTCTACACCATCATGAAGATCGCTGATGACACAGTTATGAAGGAAGTTGAGGACCTGACCCGCTGGTGTCAGGACAACAACCTACTCTTGTACTAGGAGATGATAGTGGGCTTGGGGAAGGAGCAGGGAAGGAAGCATCAGACCGCAAGACCCTGCAAAGAGTGGCTCATTCAGCTGAACACACTGTAGGCGCTGCTCTACCTGAAAGATGAATGCACCAGGTACAGCAAAATAAGGCCAGGAGAGGCATTAAGAACCCCAACCACCCAGGTAATGGCCTTTTCTCACTGTTAATGTCAGGAAGAAGGCACCAATTATACCATGCCAGCACTTACATGCTCAGGAAAAGCTTCTGTCTTCAGGACAATAGGATCCTATGTCTCAAACCCTCAACGCATAAAACCGAAATGGTGGATAGCACACTATCAATAAATAAAAAAAGTGTATCATTTTTGTGATTTGGGTGGACTAACACTTTAACCCTTTCACCATAGGGATCTATGATGATATATAAGTTCTGGTATCTTGAGTTATTTGGCGGCATCAGAAGTACATGTATTTGATTTAGCATCAAGCCAAATGGATGGAAAGTCACATCGCAGGCTGTATCCTGTGAACACATCTGAAAGCATTCTGCTGTTTGATCAAAGCACTCAACAGGACTCAGCAGAGACATCAGTGCTGCACTTTAAATAGTGTCTAGACCCAAATTTGGCACAAAGGGATGTAAAATTAGTTGTAACTGTTACACAAGTCATAGATTGGTCTGTGGAGCTAACTGGAGTTTCTACTGATAAAGCAAAATTGTCAAACCTGGAGGCTCAAGTTTGTAGCAATGCTATAATGTATCTTTTGAGGAGGGGGTATATGACCTTATCTTTGATACACATGTACATAAAGACTCATGTACACCTGTGCAGTCATTTAGTTTCCATAGGGACTAGTTCTTTGGAGTCAAAGGTAAGTGTGATATTCTACATTTTCCTCTGTTTATGTGTCCAAGTGAGTAATGGGAATAACAATTTTTGAAATTGGTCCAGTATAAAGTGAGAATGCTGCAGTTGGCAGTGGCTCGGGGGCTGCAATGTAACCACTCAACGCATATGCACTATCAATTTCTGTCACTAAAAGTGCTTATTTTAACCACTGACAGGCTATGATTGTTGTATCTGGAAACATCATGTAAAAATGCTTACAGATAAACCTTTTTGTTAAAATGTAAGATGCTTTCTGTTTCACCAGAAACAATCACCATCATCAAACTCACCAGACTCCATTTAAATTAACATTGACTCACTCACCAGTTTCAAAAAACATTATCCCATTATCACTTAGACAGAAAAACCTGGGACAATAGGGGCCAGGTTGAAAAACACAGAACCTATCTTTAAAGAGTGTTCCAAAGAAAATGGTTGTCAGTGTTTGAGGATTACACAGTTAGTTTATTACTTTATTGACACACAGAAATAGGATATTTGGGTCTAAACAATATATGAAAAAATCATATATATGATAAAACCCATTTGGAAAAATAACTGTGAGCACCACAAACTCCACTCACCTCCATCATGTTGCAGTGGAGGCACGAATAACCGAGACTGATATCAAAAATATTGCTTATAAACCAAAAACATGCCCAGACACCACTAGAAGTACGAACATGTTTGATGTCAATGTTTAATATGCAGCAAGGCCTTTCTTTATTTTTTATGTCTTTTGCTGATTGGGTGAACTGATCCTTTAATAATTATTTTGCAGTTCATAAATATCACCAGCAGATGTCAGTGCAGGATTAATCACAGCTTCAGCATCCACAGAGTGACGTAATGCAGTAAGGTATGAATGGAGACCAGCAGCAGTCCCCTTTACGTTAATAGCTGTTACCTGAACTACATATTCATTTTTTATTGCAACGTGTTTATTTGTAAGTTTTGAAATAACTGTCAGTTATATTGCTTGGTTAATTAAATAAAGGAGAAAATAACTTTATATTTTAAACAATAAATCAATTACAGACATTCAGAATCAGTGTAGTGTTTAGTTAGTGTTTAGCAAAATTTTTGCTAATTTTCTTGTGTAATACCACACGTACACAAAATGTTGTAACCTTTTTCCAGTTCAAACATTATCTTCTTATAAAAGCAACAGCGACAATAAACCTTATTTATGCGGAACTTTTTAAAAAAAAAAAAAAAAAATACAAAGCAAATTTACAAGGTTGAAGCACAATCCAAATATTTTAGGACTGCAAGGAGGCAAATAAAATCAGACAATTAAAAACAAATCAAATAAATTACCTGACAATAACATGAAATATGATAATACTGATAATAAAACTGAAATAAAACAGTGTTCTTGCTTTTATAAAAGGCTCAATTTTTATCACAATAATTCACAAAAATAACTGTAATATCTACAAATTTATACAGAAGATTTTTTTTTTAAACTTCACATCCGAAGGTATTGCTGTAAGGTTTGTGTATGGAGATAGATTTGTCTAAATATTAATTGTGCGAAGAGATGACAATCTGTGTTGAATGTGTAATCTGTAAATATAAAAAAAAACTTTTACAAAAATGAAAAAAATGTAAATGCACAAAAATATTGCAAATATTGCAAATATAAAACACATCTGCAAATACGCAAATTTGAAAAATCCCATCAAAAGAAAAAAAAAATAGATTCAGTGTGCAAATTCACAAGCATAAAAAATGAATTCCTAAAAGATACTCACAGTATTTTGAATTAAATATTAAATAATTTTAAATAAATGAATTCACAGATATTTTTTATTTGTGGTATTTGGGAATTTGCAGATCCACTTTATACTTGCAAAACAATTTCTGACTTTTCAAAACTAATTTTATAATTGTGGAAGTTTTTTTTTCATTATTATTGTTATAACAGATCACATATTGACACAGGGACTGTCGATCTCCTCACACAAATAATATTGAGACAAATCTGTCTCCATACTGCTGAGGCTGAAAACATGACACACTCGTGTTCATCAGCATGTCGGCTGTTATCTGACTGTAATTAAACAGTTGAGCATCCACATAAGAAGAACAAGTCATAGAGGGCTGCATTACAGCCCATTGAACCTGCCATTGGCTGAGCATCTGGCGCGCGTCTCCGCCTCTCTCATCCTTCCGAGCGCTCGCGCCCGTCTGCGGATGCGTGCGACGGCACGGTCTCGCGCCCCGCTGTCCCTGCTCCCCATCTTTCTCTCTCCGTGTCGCTGAAACGGAAGATTAACCACAAACACAACAATGGGAGGATTTAACGCGTAGCAGCCGCTGCTCCATTTTATTGCAATTGAAAGCGTCGCGCTTGGGCTTATTCCCCGTGAAAATGGCGACGGGGGCAGGCTGGCAGCCTCCGTACAACACCTCGACTAGCAGCACCAAATATACCCCCTCTCCAACGTCCAGCATGTTTTACGACGGGAGTTTGACGCTGGAATACACTCAAGACCTGCATTTGAAGATGAGCAAGAAGATAGCACAACTGACCAAGGTCTGTGGATGTGAATGGGTGACGTGGGGTGTAGTGGTCAAGTCATTTAGGGCAGGTTGGGGGTGTAGATGGAGTAGTACTGTAGAGGCTGTGTTGCTGGTGCTGCTGCTGTGGGATGGCATTTGTAAACATGCTGAGGAGGGAGGATGTGCTGGTATTTATGAATGCACTTTGGTGCAGGTCAGGAGGTTGGATACTGGTGTGGGATGTGTTGGTATGTCACTGCTCTGCATCGCTGCAGGGTTCATAGGTCACCATTAAATACCCAGGGGAGGTTTGTTTTGGACGCTAATATGTAGTGGTGGGTATAATCAGCAGGTTTGAGAGTGTGAATTTTATGCAAGACTTACCTAGAAAGAGTTTGTATCCTCCTGTGGTCTTACTACTACTGTGCAGGCTGGTAGTACACTGTACTCTGCCTGTACTCTGCCTGCAAAAACACAAAACTGTGACCACACTGTATTTACACTGATAGCTGAGAGATTTCCAGATGTGCTGCCATCAATTTTACACACCACTGTTCAACCTGGGCATGTCTCTGTGCCATCACAGCGCTGCCATCGCCGCTCAAGGGCCAAGGGAAGTTATGTAATCTTGGAGGGATGCAGAGGTTTGGCAGAGATGCTTCTTTGTACTCCACCTGAAACCAGTGTAGGATTGAGGGGACACTATGTAGCGCTGGAGTAGGAGATTTAAGGTGGCAGCTACAGTTTACAGCCACTATAGGTGACTCAGTAAAAGGGCAGATAAAATGTTAATAAAACAGATTATATGATCATGCTGCACAGGGGGAGACAAAAGTAGAGAGGATTTTACATAACAGGCATGGTGATCGTAGTATCCCAGTATAGAATTAGACACTGTGTACAGTAGGATAAGCTGTACACACAACACTGCAAATAGATTGAAACTGTGGATATCCAGGATTATAATGCAGCGGTTGATTAAATTGTTTGTAGTGGTGGGGAGATTGGCAAGACAATGGCGGTAGAATTAAGGTCCATGAATGACAGATTTTAAACTCTGAAGGCAGTCCAAGAATGTGTTCAGTGTTTAGTTAGTGTGTTCTCCTTGTTTTTACATGGATGTCCTCCTTTAAAACCAAGAAATGCAGGTTAGGTTGACTGTGATAGACCTGGCAATCTGTTCAGGGTGTTTCTTGCCCAGTGCATGCTGGGAAACGCTCCAGGTTCTCCATCACCACTGTACCCAGGAGCCTGAACAGAATGAGCACATGTAGAAACTGGATGAATGGATGGTTGGAAACCACGGATATTGATCCAAATGAAAACAAGAGATTCACCACATCACTTAAATTTATGAAGACAGGATTGGGACCTGCTACCAGCCACAAATTAACTGACCTTTTACCACACACATACTAGTCAAACTCATTATTTAATATTTGGTTTTATATTGTCAAAACCTTACTGATTGTAAAGTAGCTTGTGGCTGGACTCATATCTTTCCTCCGCATACAGCTCAGTCTATTAATGATAATAATCAGTGTAAACATGGCCCTGAGGTCAGAGGCAAAGGAAAGAGAGGGCAGCTGCCACTCACCTAAATGTCAGCGGCTATTTTTCTGCAAAAGTTGCTCTATAATATCCAGAATAGGTGGATATGGTGTTGTAGCGTGTGGTACAGGTTCGCAGTGGGTTCATGAGCTTATACAAGTAGTTGATGAATCAATTAGTGAATCAACAGCGAGGTAATCCAAGCATACTGATCACATTTTTGGTGATTAGTAGTGGAAAAAAAGGTAAATATTCTCTGTACACTCATAGAAATAAAAGTGACAACCTGAATCATACAGGGTTCTTCAGCTTGTGTCCATAGGAGACCCCTTTTTGGTTTCTAAGTTTCCATTGTTAACCCTTTCAGAGGGTTCTACCTAGAACTCAACGTAAGGGGTTATATCCAGAAGCAGGTTGCAAACGCGAGGCGCACTGCACTGCCTTTTTTTTTTTTTTTTTTTTTTTTAGAAAATTGAATATGTTGCACCTTTTTATTGTTGCCAGGCAACCATCCCGTCCCTGCCTTACCCTAACCATTCCGTACTGTTTATTATGGCTAGCTAAAACTACCTACCTATTTTTTATTTTTTTATTCTTTAGGAACTAGTTACTAAAATGGACAGGCAGAGGGTAAAGTTTTATAGCTCTGGGTATCCAGCAACCTTTACCACCAGTTTCTCCTTCAGTGTTTACCAACTGTAAACTTGTTGTCATGACCACCACCGAAGGCCTGTCTCTCAAATCATCGGATTGGACAATGGGAAAAAAGTGTGAATGATGTGGGGAGGTTTCTGCTTGCCAGGTGCCTAGAGCTCAGAGACGCAAGGCAGGTAGCAATGTAATTTTACTTGTAACACAAGTAAAATGAATTAAAGGGATTCCAGATGCATCTATATTTGAAAATACTATTGGAAACACGAGTAAACATTTGAATATTTAAGGGCAAGAATCTTGTGTCACTCATGCTTTCAGTAGTCCTTGAGGAACTCCATCTTCGAAAAAGGTTTCTTTGGAAGAAAATGTTTTTTAATGGAACCCTTATTTCTAAGAGTGTACAATCATCTTTAATGTGAGCTGTTTCTCAGTTGCGAATGAGTTTTGAATTGTACTGTGTGAATTAGGGATAGACCGGTATGGATTTTTTAGGGCCGATGCCAATACCGATTTTTTTCCATCACCCTTAGCCAATGACCGATTATGGACTGCCGATTTTCTTGAGCCGATATTTGGGGCCGATACTGCTTTTGCTCCCTCAATTTACATAAAAAAAAATGACACAATTATAAAAAATATTACAGGTCTCAAGTTTAAAATGAGAAACATTTATTGAACAGTAAAAAATACTAAAACAAGATGGAAAGTTGAGGTAGAACAGGTAGAATATTATTATTATTATTATACATTCAAATAAAAAAAAGAGTTCAGTGCTCTTAAATCTTCCAGTAATGTCTTTATAAAATAAACAAATATTTAAGCTGAAGCATAAATAAAACAACAACTACTGTACACAGTAGGATTCAACAGCTTTGTTCAACTTAACCACATATTTTCAAATAAAAAAAGTGCCAAGGAAAAATAAATCCGTGAACCCACGCGCGTATCGGCCGATGCCGATACAAGTAAAAAACTCAAATATCGGCCCGATATATCGGCCGGCCGATGTATCGGTCTATCCTTAGTGTGAATAATTTGCACATCAATCGATAAGAAAAGCAACTGTTGTAGGATCTTATGTGGTGCAGTGGTGGTCAAGTTTAGGTCCCTGGCTGAAGAAGTTAAAGAAATCCCTGGTCAAGAAACTATATTAAATAATGGAGTCCTCAGGTCCTTTCAGGAATTGGACTGTATTTTACTGCAGCTTTTCTTTAGCTCTGCTGAAAAGCTAAGAGCATTTCTCTGTGTGGTGTATCCAGATGTCTTTGCTTTTTAAAAATTGAAGGTGTTATGGCAGATTTCTGCCTCCGTGTTTTGCTTGTGTGGGGGGATCTGCAGGCTAACCCTTTCTGCTCGCTCGTCCTGCTCAATGTGGCGCATGTGTTGCTCTTCTGTGGAAACACTTTAAGATGTCACTGCGCCGCTGCTCATGTGTTCCATGTGTTTGTTTTAGGGGTGGTAATTCTTTCATAAACTAAATCCTTGCTCTCCATGAAGCTGTGTTGTATTTAATTCATTCCACTTTCAGTGTTGTTGAAAGCTTTGTTTAGAGTGAAGTAGGACTGCATTGTTTTCTTTAATAATTGTCATGCAGCAGTGCTTTGAGGCAGAGCAGGTAGAAAATAGGACATTTTCTAGTTGTAGAACATGTGAGAACCTTCTTGCACACAAAAAAACATCCCACGTTACGTTGTAACATCAACAAAGAGACAAATTAAACTCAAAAAATAAAATCTATGATGAAAAGGAGCTCCTTTTTAAACAGAATGTTTAGAAAAACAACACATCTAACATGTTTATCTGCTGCAGCAGAGCTTATTCAAGACTGACTTTGATTTTCTGTCTCATGGCTTCATATTTTATTGCAAACAAACAACGGTGCACAAAGCCAGCCGGCATTACTCCAACTTTTTTGATCATCAATTTTCAGAGTAGTCTCTCAATTTATTGATAAATCATTTGATCCATACATAATTGATTAAGAAATAATTGATTGTCATGTCAGAACAATTAAAACTACAAAGATGTTCAGTTTACTATCACTTAATGCTTCATGAACACCAGAAGACTTTGAAAAGACGTATTGAAAATTACTTACATGTCCGCAAAAATGCATATCTCTAGAAACCCAAGATAAAAGGCGTCATATGTTGACAGTACTCTTGTCAATTTGGCATCAATATAATCCATAATAATAACTTGTATTTGTGTAACAGAGGCTTGTTCTTGTGCCTCCCCTCCATGTTAACTGTCTACCCACTTTGCTGCTTCCTGTTTGGTGCTAGAGAGAGCTCAGCTATTGGTTGTTGACGATGTTCGCATCATTGAACTTCACTATTTGCGTGAACCAGGACTAAAAACTTACCATAATATTAAAAATGTTTGATTTTATTGGATCAAGATGAGAAACAGACTGAGACGGCACTGACTGAGTTTTATGACCTCCTTTATGACACCAAATGATCACGATCACAGTAGCACACCACAACTGTAGCAAAACTCATGATTTTATTACGATTATGAACACAGTTGTAATTAACTAATTAGTTAATCAACTAATCGTTTCAGCTTTACAACCAACTGTAGCAAAGTGGTTTAACCCAAACTAGTAACAGAGTACTAGCTGTCTGATATTGATACCCTGAAGCTTTTATTTCTCTCCTGCCTGCGAACAACAAAGACACCTGATGAGGAGAGTAAATGTGCGCTCCAGGATCAGACAGTTATTGTTACTGTGGTACAGTAGATGATGTGCTCTGTTCTGATCGAGACTCTGATAACATGCAGCCTGTGTAGCGTTCTGCAGCTGCAGAGATTTAAACAAGACATCCTGGATTTTGCCTTTCATGCCGTTACATCATCTTGAAGGGTAAGAACAGTGCCACATCGACAGCACTGAACATATCTAAAACCTTCTGACGTCAGAGCTACCATCACCTCTAAGGACAGATTCCTCATCTTGGCATTTTAGACACCTTTACTGCATGCACCTGCTGGGCGCCTTGAATAGCTTTAATCAACTACGCAGCTGTTTTAGCCCATCTGATAGAAGACAAAGGGCTGAAATCTGTTGTGCTACACTGATTTTCCAGGTCATTTTCATTTGCAGCTTATGCTGTAAATGCATGGTTACGGTTAAAATACAGAATGCAGTGATTAGTAATAATAGTGGCTGCACAGCTGGACTGAACCTCTCTGCGTTTATGAAGGAAATTCAGCTCAGTGAAGCCATAGAATGGTTTTCTTGCTGTGGGGGAGCGCTGACAAGCCCCAGTCTACTAAGCCAGAATAGAGATGTCAAGGTACACTGAAGTCAAGTTCATACCCTGCTTTAGGAGCCAAGGTTCAGTGTGAGTTTGGTACAGCAGAAACAAAACAAATATAAAAGAATAGTATGTTTCTTTTCATTTAGTTTGAACAGACAGTGTCAAAGACAGACAAAATCCTCCTGCTGGGGAGTGAGGTAACATTTGCCCACTGGCAACTTTGGTGAACTATTTCTATTATAACAGTAAGGAACATTTCACCAAGAAGCAGTGAGGAAAATGTGGCGTAACCTGTGGGACACATTCATCTGCAACAAGAGATAGGTACAGGGCGCACAGCATCATTTCATAACTCTGATAGCTCACTTTCAGCAGGTTAGATAGTAATGTACAGGTGGATGATGGTGACAAGGAGGATGTGATAGGGGATGATGAGCGCACACAGACACAAACAGAGCGACAGTGTGGAGACAGTGAGGGAGGACAGCTCAGCTCCTTCAGGTAGCCGTGGTGCCAAATAGGAGGTAACTCCAGTTGAGAGAAAGGAACAGATGTGTCTTTCCATTTTTGTCTCGTATTGTGAATTTCTGCAACAAATAGTGCAATAAAATGCGAAATGAACAGGTGTGCAAGGCTTTATTGGATGATGGATTCAAGAATACAGACTTGGAGTGCCAAGGAATAAAACACTGAACACTTACCTAAAAGGCAACAACAGGTCTTTAAAACTGAAAACACCTTTTGCCATAAAACTAAAAATACTAAAATACATAGACTGATAAATAGGATTTTTCAATGTATTCCATATTGGCCATATTAAAACATTGAAAGCACCCAAGCATTTATCATGTTGGTGATTGGCACGTCTGGGTGATGCTATCAAAAGTGTGTCGGCATGTCCAATGTGTTTCCATTCACATCTCCTACAACGGTGAAGCAATGCCGGCACATCGTCCCCATCTTTGACACAACTATTTCTCTTTTGCTCTTGTAGCTGACCAGGAACCATGGATGTATTATTAGATCTAGATACTGGATCCAGAAATTACAACTTTTTAGTCCAAAATGTAATGAGTAGTCAAGTTTTATACAGATATTAAACCACCATGGATCAAAAAATGTAATAGACAGAGTCATAATTGATGTTGTTTGCAGTTCAAGGTGTCCTGTCAGCAGTTTTGCAGATGTCTCTTTCTATAATAGTGGTGGTCTGTGGGGAAAATGCTATCAGGGCCGTAGGAGATTTTTTTCTGGCGACTGGAAAAAATTAGGAGCAAAGGGAAGCAGGGTTGAAACCTTCAGGCATGTCCTCCAGTCCTGTTTCATTTGTTAAATGGACTTACATTGTACAGTGCCTTTCTAATGTTTCACCACTCAAAGCGCCTTAACACTCTCTGTGACATTTACCCATTCACACACACACACACACACACACACACACACACACACACACACACCACTTTCTACTCAGTTAAATAAACTCACACACCAATAGAGTTTCATTATCTTGCCTAAGGATACTTGCAGACTGGTGGAGCTGGGGATTGAATTGCTGATCTTCCAATTAGTGGACGATCTGCTTTACCTCCTGAGCCACAGCCACCTCATTTGTGCATGTCATGGTGTGACTGACTTGTTGCCAATTTGCTTGTTATGCTAACCTCGGGGCATGTTGCTAACAGCTTATGGCTAAAAATATCTGCCAAAAGTCGCACTTGTGAACTTTGGTTTTGCATTACATGCATTAGTCTACATATTCTGAGCGTGGCTGCATGCATTGGATTATGACCTCCATACCATGATGTTTGGTACGAATGCATGAACCGTCACAGCCCAATGTATTTGAAGGCAAAGATCACTTAGAGATCACATAGTTCATTTTTGTCAAGCAAGTAGGTCCTCACAGCTACAGAGAAATTGGCGCAGATTGCCACATAGTGGATATTAAAAAGTTTAAGTTGTAGCTTAAATTTAGTGACACTAACATTTGTAGCGAGGAAATTATAACAGCCGGCGTTCTGCTCAAAGCTCCGGCCATGTCAACTTGTTGTTTTGAAATGAATGCTTGGATACTTGCTAGGAGGTCACAGCAGTCCCTCAAGAGTTTCACACAGTTAACCTCCAAAAATAAGAACCCAGATTGAAGCCTGCAGTCCGCTGTTGTGTCGGTATTGGTCCATTTAATGCTCATATCTGTAGGCTTTCGTACATTGAAGGACTAATGTTGTCAATATGAGTTGATAGCGAGAAGGTTTGGGAATACAGTTTTTATACTGTTTTTAAAGAGCTAACTGGATCAAAAGATGTTTTCTACACCATATCTTAGTTTGTACCCTGCTCTTTTCTCAATATCACAGAAAACACTACTTGTGCTTTCTCTATCACAGAGACTCAGTGTGCCCTTGTTCTTCTTGCCCGCTGTGTTTGTGACTGAGGTTGTGATGTGGTGTAGTGATGCTCAGGGAGGAAAGCGTGCGCGCCAAGTGTCCTTGGAGCATCGGAGCAGCACAACAACGAAAAGAAGGAGCAGATGCAAAGTGCTTTTACATCACGACTGGGAGGACAAAGTAAATGCACTGTGTGCTTCAGCTAATTGGTAACAGAGACTCTGTTGCCACTTCATGGAGTGTGTGGTGAAGGAAAACTGGACTAAAAGCTCAAATGCCGTGGGATCCCGTTAAGACTACAGCACCTCTGAGAATAAGACTTCCATTAATCCTTTAATTAGTGAATATGATGGTAATCCTCTGAAAATGATGAGAGCAGAGCAACAGGGCTTTGTTGGAGCCAAATGCTGCAGTTGTTCTACTCCAGACTTCAATGACCTTTATTCTGTAGTTGAGTCAATAGTGATCAACTGAACAAAATGTCCTTTAGCCTCAGAAACATCCCTCCTGGGCCCCCTATTGTCATTTCCGCTCTTATTCTGCGCAGAGCTGCTCTGTTTTTGACATCTTGGTGATAAAAGGACTGGGACTGTAAATCCAGCTCATAACTGGCCTTTGGATGAAAATTTGCAAGCAGCCAGTCATTTGTCCACCTCCATCATACAGTAGATACAGTGCAGTTTGATTGATTATGGACTGGATCAATGCTCCACCGCTTGGGAAGCGCTCAAGCTGAATGGACTGTAATGATACATTTTAATGAGATTCCTGTGGGATGTTTTAGTGTGCCACAATGGTTTCAATGTTCTGTCTTTCTGACAGGAATAAAAAGGATGCAGTGAGAAAGTTAATCTTTCTTATCTTTTTTATTATTCCCAGCGAGAGAATCATCATTATTTTAAAGACTTTGAATAATTATACCTCTGCCCAATAATGGCCTTTTCTTTCTAAATATATGTGATTGCAGATCTGCGTGCAAACCCTACATCTATTCTGTTAAGCTCACTCTGCCAGTGAAGTGCTTTTAGATCATGTGAAAAGATCATCTGGGTCCAGGTCTTTGAATTCACCCACTCCACCGAGATCAGGTTGACGGATTCATGTGGCATGGTGACATAAAACAGTGGTTTTTAGTTCATGTCTGAAGTTAAACCCTGCAGCTCAGCGAAGTTTCGTTGCCGATCTTAGAGCTCCGTGGCTGGCTTCATGGCTTGGGGGCACTTTGCGGCACTTTTGCCTCTTTTCTAAATCCAGATGCACTCCCAGGGACCAAAATTTGGCACCGATGGATTTATCGTGAATCGATACTCGGTAGTATGGACATAATTTTGTCCGCACCCTTAAAAGGTTTGGTATCCAACCCTAATACATGCTGCTATCAAGGCAGTTCTAAACAGACATGTCTTCCTTATATGGCTCAACATTTGGACTTGTTTTACTTTGCTCCACTTCACTTTTAAAACCTCAGCAAAATCAGTATGATGACATGGCTATGGATCAGTGCGGACTTAAAATTACATTAGATCCAGGCGAATACATTGGTCTCTAGTGATTGGTTAGGGAAAATCGAATCCCCCTGCCCACACATAAATCAGTAAGAGTGGACGCAATGTCAAACTGAAGATGGAAACAGACCGTAATGAGTTAACAATTCTTTCTGACATCAGCCAAGTGAAAAGAAGCAGCTCGGGGGAAATCATAGGATGCAGAGGAACCACGCTGTAGTTTTCATCTTCCTCTCGCCAATAGAGAGGTCAGCAGCAGGAAGGACGGTGGTACACAAAGGAGATCCATGATAAATGTCTCACTGCTCAGTGAGTGATTGACTGTAGCTGTAGCAGCTGCAGGCTGTTGTGTTGCCTCCTGGCTCGGTGTGATTGGAGCCTCAGGCTGGAAAACTTTCCTGTGAAACCCCCGGCAGAGAAGAGAGGAAGAAACTATTTGCTGTCACTCCCTTCATATTCTTTTATTGTAAAAGTTCCCATACCGAGGGATGGACACATGCATGCTCTGCCTTACTTTCATGTGGTAGCTAACTCAGCAGGTGCTCAGCTGGATGATGAAAATGGGAGGAAAATCTGCTGTATATTGTTAATGTTCTCTCCTATGTGGTGGAGAATTGTTTAAAAAAACTGCAATATTTATGATGGCTGGATGCTTCTCTGCTACTGAGAATGTTGATCAGCTTTTTATAGCTTGTCACGTTACACCAGTCTGGTTGACAGATGCCAATTAAGTCTGTTAAAACAGATTCGGCTCCAGCGCAGTGGAAGCAACACATTTTACAGCATGTTTGCATCTTAACACATTGAAATCAGATGTAAAATTAGTAGTGTTGCAATCCGCAACAGCTCCTGTATCTCTGCTGTGAAGGTTTCAGTCATGCAAAGGATAACAATGTGCTTGAAGTTCAGATCAGAGTTTTCCAGTTGACCATTTTCATGCCAAGAAAATCCAAATTACTGAGGACTTCTTCTAGAACATCATTGCTGTCAGGGTGGATAAGACTCTGAAAAAGAATTACAGTAAACCATGGGATATTAAAACTTCCATCAAATCCCAGGAATAAAATCAAAATTAGCTGAGCTTAAGGGCTTTGAAGTTAATCAATCGTATAATAAATATACGATATCATCAATCAAATAGTAACATATCTGTCATATCAGATGTAGGCAACACTTTTTAGTCATTGATCGTGTGTGAAAGTTTTTCAATTAGTGGTTGAAACTAAGAACAAGGAGTTTTATTCAAGCATGCACCAACTATGAGCTTTGATTTTTGAGAATAAAGCTGTGGTAGGAAGTTTAATTTTGGTGTCCTTGGGCAAAAATTTGTCTTGGATTTGTTTTCCTTAACCTTACCATGGTTGCTATGCACAGATATTGTTGATATTCCCACAGTGGCAGTGGGAATTTCATATAAACACACATAGAAAAATATATTCCATCTTATTTTTATCTCCTTTCTGTCCTCACTTCAACCCCAGTCTCCACCTTAGATATATATGATGCATTATAAAGCACTGTGTTGGCACTTGGACTGCTGCCATTTTCATCATTGATTAATCTACAAAACCATGTTAGAACTGTTCATCATGCTACATAATTCAGTCAACAAATATGTTTTCACTGCTGGTTATAGCTGATTTGCAACAGAATCACTTTAAAACACAGAGAAATTGCATCGTGAATGATTATTTATGGAAAGCTTTAGTGTTAAGATGGAGACACAAACAGTAATGCGAGGTCTCCTTATTCCTGGGAGATGGGGAGAGAAAGAGAGCGGAGAGAGAAGCAGATACAGAACAAAAAGCGGGAGAGATAAAAGGATGAGAGCAGAGGGAGAGGAGAGCGAGATGAAAGCAGCAGGCACACCAGCGTCATTAAAATAATCATGTATAATTGAAGGAACGTTTCCATGGCCGGCTTACTGCTGGGAATCAAAGGCTCACACTTGAGGAGAACAGAAGGCTAACACCTACCTTACTCGGCTCCTTTCACTGCCAGCTGAAACATACTGTCGAGGTTGCACCGGTGATGTACCGGTAAATAAAAACATGCAGGTAGTGATTATCAGCAGGCGGCAAAATGAGCAGAAATCAGTCATGTCGTTGCACTTTAAAATGAAAAAAACTTTAAAAGTTTAAATTATATCACTGATACATCTTTTATTCAGAACGACTTCTTCAGGAGACAAAAACCAAGTCCTTTTTACAAATATCGTCCGTGTACGCTTTTTGACCTCAGATTGAGTGTTTGTGCTGCAGAGCTTTTCTCCAGTCTTGCAACAGTTAGCTGCAAAAGTGCACAAACCAAAATGGGTGTAATTTCAGTAACCAGGTCTCATTTGTGATCATTAGGGTCGCTTCAGGGCCTCAGTGTGCTTCAAACAACGTGCTTGTCATCTATCAGCTGGAAACTCTCTGTCTGACAACCGAATTGGGGTGACGGCGACACATTTTTGTGACTTCTCAGAAGCCGACAGTCTGACAATCACTCCCACTTGGCCAGGTGTGCGGAGGCATGTTTTAATCTTCTCTTTCTTCTCTGTCACATAACTAGTCCTGTCACTTTGTCTGCGACCACCATGAATCTCTTGAGGGAGAGACTGACACTCTTAAATGCTTTTGTCTTCAGATGCAGTTGGACAACATGTCATCAGGGCTGGGTATCAGTACTTTATACCTTCAAGGTATTGACCAAAATAACCCGTGATAGATGATATTGAATTATGAGCCAGCCCTACACGAAACCATGACATGACATGTATGTCAGAAACACTAATGTACATACATGGATATCATGAGAACAACACCAGGGTCATATGGGATGCAGAAGTGCCGGGAAGTGCATCAATTTTCTATGGAGCGCTGCCTGCTTTCTCTCGCCACCTACGTTGACAAATTGGCCAGTCCACTCTGGATCTGCTATGGCCCCGAGCTCCGGGGCTGGCTTGCGATCTGCAGTGATAGTTCTGGCATCTGGTCTGTTTTTTCTGTGAGCTGCGAGCGAATCTGGCAAGATTGATAATCTGTTACAAACGATATGTTATATATGATGATCTGATTCCTGTAAATGTTAAAATATGCATCTAATGCTTACTCATCCACATATTTGTCAGTTGTGTCTAAACAGAGAGCGAATCGAGCAGATGCACACACACACACACACACACACACAAGCACATACTCACACTAGCAGATGGAGACAGAGCTCTACGTGTGATTAGAAAAGAGCAGGCGCGCAGAATCACTTGCTGACTGGTGTGGAGAAATGTGCTGCTGGTGTGAATGGCCAGTCAGCTGCTTGCGAAACAATTGATATATCAGGGCGCCTCCATGGCCAGGGTGAACATGGTGTGACCATGCTGCCTTTGAGGGCATTTCTTAAGTCAGGCAAATGGACGTCAGTGCATGAATATGTACAGGATGTAAATAATTGTTATCTGTGGTTGACGTACAGATGTATTACAGCAGTGCTTTTAGTTTTTCAGTGGAGCTTTCAATAATAAAAAGTTCCCAGCTGTGATTATTACTTGGATGTTGATCCTAGTGGTGTTTAAATGTCAGAAAAGTGCTCTCAGTAGAGCGAGGATCTGCAGCAGGTGTGCCTGGGGGCATTTGTAGGGAACAGGGAGTGCAGGGTAGGCTGTGTGTCCAGCATGTATAAATAACAGCAGTGGAAAGAAGAGGAGACAATATGCAGGTTACATTATCAAGGTGTAACTAAAGTAGACGGGCTTTATGGAGACACACCTCGGACACAATGTCCAATAAAACCCCTCCCTACCTCCCTTTACGGTCCCAGGAATCTCACTCAGTTGTCCCTGTTGGCTCCCTTACAGTCAAGATGATGCTGAAGACAACAAATTCGGGGGTTTATTCATCTCCTATTGTGCTTAACTGCAGTGGATTATAACTTATCAGGTTTGGAATTAATCTGCAGATGCTCCAGTTGAAAACGGCACCAAACTTTTTTATGGATCTTGGTTTTTTAGCCACAAGAAGGAGCAAAATATGGCCTGTAACAGACAGTAAGGCTTCTTGTTTTTAGCCAAGCCAATTGCTGTGAATGCCTTTTGTTATGTGAGCTTGTTGATCCCTATGATGGTATAAAACAGTAAATAAAACAGGATTTTTTCAACAATTATGAATCATCGCAATCAAAAGAGGTTATTGAGCATAAAGTCATAAATGGGCATAAAAGTATTAGGCTGATTAGTCCAGTAGTTTGTGCAAAAATAGCAGTGGACAGATAGATTCACACTAGGGCTTGGCAATATGAAGACAGTATATCGTTATTGAGATATGAGACTATATATTGTCTTAGATTTTGGATGTCGTTGTATCATGATATGGCATGAATGTTGTTTTTCCCTCATTTTAAAGGCTGGATTACAATAAAGTGATGGAAATTTAGCAACTTACAGTTTCTTTCATCCACTCGATTGTTATGTCCACTGTATGGATGATTATTGATCAAAAATTGCATGATGTTAATATTTTCTGGATCATAGAGGGTTTTTTGTTATTTTCGATTTTGTCTCCCTGTCCTAGCGTTAATTAAAATCCTTCGGAGGAGATTTAAGTATATCGAGATATATATCGTGTATTGAGATATAGCCTAAAAATATCATGATATAATTTTCAGGATATATCACCCAGCCCTAATTCACACACTTATTCCCACACATGACTGGATGCTTGATCCCCTCCAGGCGAACAGTAATTACATGCTAAAGCCTTATGGAGGATAATTACCATGTATGTGTCCATTACATGCTGTACGTAACCTTTCACATCACCTGCAAGTGGAACAAAATGTGGAGCTTCTAGTTCTCATGCCAGCGGGGCTGTAATTCAGCTGACCATGACTGAATATTAGCTGCTCACCAGGGGCTTCAATTTGCTGAAGCTTAAGCGTATTTTAAAGCTCCTGCATATCATTTACCTGCAGCACATTTAAAACCTTCTTATACATCTGAGGGAGAGAGAGAGCAAGCATGACTGACAAGATGGTTTTCACTTAGGCTTGTTTGTGGAGGGTGCTGCAGCCAGCAGAGTATCAGGTGACAACATCTGAGAGCCATGTGGGATTTCTGGGAATAAAAAAGGTCAAAACATCTGATCAGTCATCTCCTTTGCATCAGATTTGTTTTGTCAGCTTTTGGATACAAAGACCTTCGTCATGGCTTCTTTGCTGTGACTTGTTTTGTGTGACTCAGTTTGTGAGGTTTACCTAAGTCAGGCTTTTCTTGGCTTTCTTTACAAAACACTCATTGCTCAAGAAAAGTTTAGATACAAAACACTTCTGAAAAAAGAGGTGACTGTATTTTACAGCAGCTGCTGTGAATACACAGCTCTGTCTCTGGATACTTCTGTCTTTAATCAGTGTGCGAAACCCATTTCTCTCCTTTCCTGATGTTATTGGTATTGATTTTGCTGCACTCTGAATGCAGAACTGAGATTTACTCCTCACTGTGGAACTATTGATCTGATATTGAAACAGTTAATAAGAGCTTTATATCCCATCCTCATTCTGTCGTCTAATTCTCTTCCTGTCTCCAGGTAATTTATGCTCTCAACACCAAGAACGACGAGCACGAGGAGGAAATCGAGTCTCTGAAAGAAGCCCACGAGGATGAGGTATGGACATAGCAGAGCACAACACCCATGATTATATACAGCACAGTAACATTGGGATAAAGTCGTTCTCCATCATCCTAGTGCCCAACACAAACAGCATCACTCTTTCAGGAATGAGCCAGGCTGTCATGAGATAGAGATTTATCTTTAAATGCTGTTTTTTCATTAGTTTCAGTGGAGAAATTTGTGACACTCTCATGAGTGAGGATTTTTCTTGGCCCATTCAGTATTTTAGTGACTGGCAGTGTGCTGCAGTGGGAGTAGAGGAACAGGAGGCGCTGCTGTCACACTGCAATTTTGGCGTCAAGACTGACTGTATTTTAGCTGTCTGCAGGGAGCAGGTCAGTGCTGCACTGTGGATGATGCACCCTTGTTTTTGTCACATTTCAGGGGAAGGTGCTCACACATAGCCTGGGAACCAGAAGAATCTGCTGGCTCATGTTTTATTTGCTCTGGCAGATAACGTCTGGTCCGTGTCCTCTTCAGACAGATTTCCAGCCGCCCTTGCCTGGGTAGAGCCAATCACAGCTAGGGATGTTCCTAACGACTAATTTGCTGCGGACTTGTAACAGTCGCATGCACGTTGTTCTGTCCATATTATCTGCGTGAAAGAGGGACAGAGGGAGAGACGTTGATGATCAGAGCAGCTGGTCAGTCTCACATACTGATCCTTACTCCTCCTGTTTTCCTCTGGCTGTCTTAATAATAGGTTTAACCGACTAGTAATCCTAGTATTGACCTGGGAGGGGAGCAACATTCAGTCATCTAGTCGCCCCTTTATCTAATATGGGGCGTGCTTCAGATGATGACTAACAACTTGTAGAGCCTTCAAGCGTTACGCAAAATGCGTGATGAATACATACAGGAATATGGGAACATTACGGTGATCATTAACCTATCTAGTAAAGAGGAGCGCTGTTGAGGCTTTTTAAAACAACCAAGATGGCTGCAGCTGATGTGGAACTTTCTGTTAAAGTACTATTTTCAAACTCTGATGGCCCAGACCCATTTTATTCATGCTACTTGTCTGCTTCACCTTCATTTTCGAGCGTTCATCTTAATTGCTCAGAACAAATACAGTGTCATTTGAGTAAAGGCAGTGATGCCATTAAGGTAGAGTAAAGATTAGTTAATGTCTCACCAGCATCTGTTATCCACAGTTTACAGATGTGACGCTTTGTCCTTTCAGCTGATTTACTCACTTTAAAACTGTGGGTGCAGATGGCGGCCAAATGAAAGGAAAAACCACCGTGAAGTGTGTTAGTGAGGTGTTTTCACACCGTAAGCCTTCAGAACAGCTCCAGTGCTCCTTGAGATGGATTCTCCGGGATTTTAGACCCTTTGCTGGATGGATGAACACCATCATCTAAAAGATAAAGATGAACCCTTATTTGGTGTTTTGATGATGGTGGTGCCTAACACATTGCTCCTAAATCTCCTGTAGGTGTACATCTGACATCTGGTGAATGCAAACACAAGAGGATGTGATTCATATCATTTCTTTCTTTCTTTCCTTTTTTTTGGACATTTTTTCCCCTTTATTTGGGATTACTTAGCAGCAGCAGGTCACACAGTCATCTGTAATGAGATACATTTACAGAGTGATCCATCTTTTCAGCTTTTTACACTGTAATTAAAGAACACAAAATAGTAGTTACTTTACTAGCAGTGTTAATTTCATTAATGAAGTCAAGACCTTTTTTACCATGACAAAAATGAGATATGATAGCTAGAAATAGAGCTTTGATAATTAAAAACTATGACACAATGAACGTTTTGTTTTTGTTGACAAGACGAGACAGGAGTAAAATGTTAGTGGTGAGTCATTAGACGCTCAGAATGAGTTGAGATGAATGTTTTAAACTAGTAAGCCGAGAATGTCCATGCTTGACATAATTTTTCAATGCCATATGAACGGCATGAGATCTGAGAGCCGATGGGCCGTAAACTTGCAAGTCTTGCTAGCCTGCAAAACACCAGAGCAGCATCACCCATTAGCACCGGTTTACAGTTAACCTGGCTACTAATAGTTGTCCACTTGTCTGAAATTAGTTATTTTCTGAGCTTTTCCAATTTATGAGCTTTTTAAATGATTATCAGTAAGCCTGTGCTCGTAAATCATCCTTTACATCCGTCAAAAACTCTGCCAGAGAAATGCAAGTTTGTAAATGTAGAGAAATTCTTAGTATTTGTAGAAAAAAAATTATGTCCTCATACTTGAAACAACCTGACACATTGATTCAATTTGTGATGCCTGTATTAGCCTTATTGACTTAGTTTAAAAGGGGCAGAAACATTTTGGGAGGAAGCCGGAGTACCCAAAGAAAACGCACGCTGACACGGGGAGAACATGCAATTCTGCACAGACAGGCTGAGTTTTTCCCAATTAAAAGCAATTTTGTATAAATCTGGAGCAAAAATCTTAACTCTTGGACTGACCTAAGATAAGTGGTGGTTGTTGGCTTCCTTGGAGCCACAATGTGTGATGAAATATCTACTAAGACTCCTCTTGACAAATGTTCTCCATGAGGTTAAGCTTGACATCCTCCATTGAAATTCACAATATTTTTTCCAGACTTTATGTGGAATGTGATTCACATCATCACCATACTCCTTATGCCCCTATTAGAAGCATCTGCATTCATTATGCTTCACAAGTCATTCATTCAGCCTTTAATTAATAATTTGTCACTGGTAGTATGTGCTCCATCTGCGGTCTATAATTTAAGTGACACACATTATGGAAGTGTGATAAGCCATGTGATGTGCTGTTTGTTACCTTGAGTAAGTCTTGTTCAACCTCCACCAGGCTGCATCTACCGCAGCTGCCAAAAAAGTTTTATTCAATACAGTCGATTTTTTTGGACTGGCTTTACAGAAATAAAATAAATTTGGCGCTGGATCAAAAACCAAGATCTCCAATGACAGTTTATTCAAGGACAAACCCTAAGTGGATATGAAACTGGTTTAAATTTTGTTAATTTCATTCGTATTGCTTCCAGGGCGAGGCTTTAGTGCACCATAGTCTAAGTTGTTAGTCTAATTTGTGTTGCTTTCAAGTGTTAAATTTTTAAAGTGGGTTTTTTCTCCCTGCCAAAAAACATTTGGACACAGCAGTTGTTGTGCTGCCTCCTATTTTTATTTATTTCTACATTTTCCTCCCACTCTGTACGTGGGCTTTGGAAATCCTCGACATGTTGTAACGGAACAAAATAGTTCGGTGTCATATTGTCAAACTGGCTCTATACATTCAGCTTTATGAGACCAAATTCTTGTGCTAAATTATTTCTGCAGCTCTCAACGTGACGACTGTTTTAACTTTTTTTCCTTCCCACTCAGGTCCAACACATCGTGACTGAAACCAGGGACAAGATCATGCAGTACAAGAGCAAAATGGCAGACGAGGCAGACCTGAGGCGGCGGCTGGCCAGTCTGGAAGAATCTGTCGAACTCCACGAACACATGAAGAGACAGGTCACTCACGGCTGCTGGGCACCACAGGGGCTCCATTTAGTTTGGCTGTGTTTCTGTTTGCTCAGAGTGGATGTTTGCAGAGCTTCACACATGCAAATTATAAGGACAGTTTACTTCACATGTCATAATCTTCATGCCGGGTTATGTCATAGTTCTGCAGCTGCCTTTAATGAACTGAAGTAATTAAATCTGAATTCATCTGCATGGCATCTAATAATCTTGTGATGTAATATAGCAATGATTGCGTGAAATCGCACTTGTACATTTGTGTGATTTATTGCAGTTGCTGTAATTTGATGTAAAATAATGCAGCTGTTTTAATGTTTTCTCACTGCCAGGCTTTAGCAGAGTTTGAGATGTACAGACAGAGAATGGAGGATTCGCAGCTCTGCACAGAGGCCCAGCACACACAGAGAGTGGTTTCTATGAGCAGAGAGGTAAGGGTTTACTCAGATACACACACACACACGCACACACACACACACACACACACACACACACACACACACACACACACACCGGGTCAATGGAGATGCATCATGATTCAGTTACCCCGTTAAATGCTGATAAAACGCAAGTATTATCTAGACTGTTATCTTTAGTTTGTATAAGTCATGATGCATTGTGCTTATCACTGCTAGTGTGTAACACTTGCGAGTTAAAGGAATATATCACTCACAAAATGATCATTTGCTTTTCTCACATGCATCCACAGTAAAAGAAGAATCCAGAAATGGCTCGATGAATGATGAATGTTTGCCCAATTCTTGATGAATTCGAGTAAAAGGGGACCACATTTAACAGCCAAGTATCCAAAATTAAATTTTGACTCACAGGCCAGAGGGAATGTTTGATAAAAAATCCCCTGGCCAATCATGTTTTTTACTGGCCAAATCAATCATTGCTTTTTTGTGTCACATACATTTGTTTGTTGTGTGTGTTTGTGTGTCAGACTGTGACACTGAAAGCAGAGGAGCAGCAGAGCAGCGTGCCCATAAATGACACCAAAACACGGTTGAGATTCAGCATATTACATGAGTATTTTAGTTCAAATATTTGTCCGTCTGACCAAATGGAAAATCTACCCACACTTGGTTCTTGAGGGGTGTTAACTTTGGACACTTACAACAGCAAAACTATATCAAAATATCAGTTTACAGACTCTCACACAACTCCTGCAGTATAATCCAAGTCTCATTTATCCAGTGGTATGCTCAGTACTTCCCAAACTCATGCATTTTGCGGAAAGCTTACTGTTTGAAACACTTATTAGAAGTATGCTTTGGCAACTCAGCTGAATGCACGAGCAGAGTTCAAACCCACATGCTTGCCCAGGTGCCATGCTCACATTGGAAAGGTTTTTAATTGTTGATGATTCACTAAAAATGCACGTGTTTGGGAGGTAATGAGCATACGACTGGATAAATGAGACTTGGATTATACTGCACAAGTTGTGTGAAAGTTTGCTGTTGTTTAACACATCCCCTTTTTACTCCAATTCATCAGTAATATTTGCCATTTTGGATTCTTCGTTCACAGTGGAGGCATGAGAGCTAAACAAAGCTGTCTTTATTAATATAACATAACAGGGTAATTGATATGCAAATGATGATTTTGTGGGTGAAGTCCTTTAAGTAAGACAAGTTAATGCAAAGTAGAAATGGCATGCCACTTGTTCCCACTGGCTTTATGGCGATTCTTAAAGGAACAGTGTGTAACATTCAAGGGGATTTAGTGGCATCTAGTGGTGAGGATTGTAGATTGCAATCAGCTGAAACTTCTCCTAGTTGGAATTCCTAAGTGTTCATGTTCTGGAGGTCAGCAATTGTTTTTACAGGGAGCCATATTATCCGCAGAGGTCTCTTCCTCTCTAAAACAAACAGACCCAGTGATTTAAACTGGTTTACACACTGAGTAAAGCAGTTTCATATCAAAAAAATAATGTTTTCCCAATGTTGTTTGTAATGGAGGAAATGCTAACTTAAGTAGCTGATATGAAAGTTGGAATGGCCCCATCTAGGGCCAGTGTTTTGTTTGTCCGTTCAGGGGCTTCTGTAGATATATGGCAGTGCAGTAAGGCTCATTCTATGGCAACAAAAACAAAACTATTCTAATTTTCAGGTGATTATACACTGAAGGAAACTTTAGTGTAACTTTAGTAACTTTCTGCCCATATGTCCCCCTAAATCCTACACACTGGACCTTTAACTTGGTATATGGTGCTGCTGTGGTAGCGTTACGCCTAATGCATGGCAAATCGCAGCTGTTTCACTAAATATATTAACTTTTAAATTAAAAATGTAGATTTTGTGACATAAATGTAGTAAAATGTTCGACCTTGGGAGTGCTGTGAGATCTGTTCTCTGTTAAGCATCAGCATCTTTTAGATGTTATAACTATACAGTAATGCAACAATCATTGATTGCAAAAATAATGTAAAGTAAAATCATATAGAATGTAAAAAGATAACTATATCTCAGTCCAATATGATTTCATACATCATGTCATGTATCATATCATGCCATCATACGCCAGTGTCATCTCTGCCTGCTTCTGTAGAGTCTGATGGCAGTGCGCATAAATGAACTCCTGAAGTGTGTTTAGATGTGATGAGCTGGTGGCTGATTGAGCTCAGTTCATCATCAGTTCATCTATGTCGGGATTGGTGTGTGTTAGCGTTGGTGTTGTCTTCCTCTCTGCCACTACCTTCACACTGTCTGCCGCCAGCTTGACAAACCTGAACCAGTCTGTAGCCATCACATGACATCACATCCCATGTTACATTTTTATATATTTTTTCCACCTCATGTCTGTCAGATCTTTCGACGCAACCGCAAACACGGACATTGCTGCTGTTGTTTCAACACGTTAGAGAAGCTGCAAGCATTCTGTTTGGCTCTCAGAGAAATAACAAATGAGTACACAGATAGCAAACAGTAATAGAATTAAACATTTTTCCCTTTCTCAATCATTTCAGAGAGATTTTTCAGGAGATGCTGTGAGCATTTAGCTTGGCACAGGTTGAGCCTGAGTTGGCATTAACACATCAACGACTCAAACAGAATAGAATATGTCTCGTGGTCTCAATAGGTGGAGGAGATGCGTCGGGATTTTGAGGAGAAGCTGCGGGCGTTCAGCCAAGCTCAGGCCCAGTTTGAGGCGGAAAAACGGCGAGCGCTGGAAGATCTGAGGACCACCCACCGCCAGGAGGTGGAGGAACTCCTCAACAACCAGCAGAACCAGAGCGCCTCCTCCACCGAAGACCAGGAGAAACTGGCTGAGCTGCATAGACAAGAGGTGGGCTAAGAGTGAGAGGAAGGAAGATAGGTGTGCTTTGGATTGAAGCATGATATTCTGGGCTTTTGTGGAGTTTTAACAGCAAGTTACTTGATGGGGTAATTGCTGTTTTGGAAGCTTATTAAGTGATTTTCGCATTAAAATTGAAAAAAATAGGGTTGTTTTGTTGGTGCAGTTGGCTCATGAGTATAATATAAACCTGCAGTGGTCACATTCTGGACCTTTGTTGCATGTCATCCCCTTGTTTTATTCCCATTTTTCCTGTCCTCTCAACTGTATCTAATATAAAAGATTTACCAAAGACGAATCTTTAAAAACAAACAGATAAGTTGATAAATGTGCACAATATTTGCAGTACCCAAAGCTCTCTGAATTTATTGTGTAAGCTTTGAATCAAAAAACAAAGACTTGCTCTTTATTTATCTGTCTCCATGTGTAGGTGGAGGCATTGATGGAGAGGGTGGAGGAGATAACGAAGGACAAGGTCCGTCTGGTGGAGGAGTACGAGGCCAAGCTGGCAAAGGCTCAGGAGTATTATGAGAGAGAGCTGGAGGCCATGAGGAGAACGCACCAGCTCACCACTGAGAACCTGCTGGCCTGGAAAAGGACTGAGGTAAAACACAGAAACAAAACACTGTCTGTGTCTGCCGTTTGGTGCAGGACAGGTGGTGTTAAGGGGGTTTATCAAAGCTGTTTCAGAGCCTGGGGGCGGGGGTGTCTTTATGTCCTAAAGCGAATTATGTCATCCTCTGCTCTTGTGAAGGTTGAGCTTCGTAAGGAGTTCCAGGCTCAGGAAGCTGCGCTGCAACGCTCTCTGTCCAAGCTGCGGAGTGAGCTTCAGAAAGCACAAGAGGAGGCCAGAGAGAACCGAGACAGGACCAACAGACTGCAGACATCGCTGGCCAACGCTGAGGGAACTATCAAGGTGTGTGTGTGTACTAATTGACAAATAAATGAGTGAGTGAATGCACAACTATGCAAACTCTTTGGGCCCAATGATGCAAAAGATCCAGGTAATTTGCACCAGAGAAGTCTAACTTTTTTGGCCAAGAAACTTTCATAGAAATGAACGGGGCCCCGACTCCAGAGCTGTATCCATTTCTCTTCATACTGTACGTCCATGGATGTCTGTTCGCGATCATTGCAGCCGGGGAATGACGAACCGAGTATAGCACCAGCATTCAAAATCTTCAAAATCAATCCAGAATCCTCACAAGCAACGTGTTCCAGCAGGAATATTATCCATAACTGGGGAGAAATTAAAAACATCTGCAACCAAGATGACATACTTCACTGATGTTAGCATGTAGCCACATTTAGCGGTGTGTGTAATGTAAACACTTGCAGTAGCGTGCCTGAAGCAGATGACCATATAAAGAAATCTGGCATGAGCCGACATCAGCTTGTAGCCAGAGCAGAAAAAATGTTGGAAACACAATTCAGAACGGTTTGGAGCCTGAGGTTTTCCCTCACTGGAATTACTTATACATATTTTTACATCTTTATTTGAAATATTGGCTACATTTTATATGAACATCTGAATTTGTGACATTATATATATGGCAGAAAATAAGGAAAAGCATAATAGGTCTCTTTAGATTTTAAAGCATAAGATCCAAATAAAAATAATCAACGTCAGAATTTACAGTTTTCCTGTATGAGAGTCATCCTATGGTTAAATGTGGGCAGGAAAGTCGGTTAAATCGGATGAAAAACAGTTGCAGGAAACAAAGACAAAAGTAAAAGCCTCAGGGTGAAAATGGTTTTTCAAGAATCTCAGTGTGGTGGGAAATCTAATGTGGTGTGCACTGATGGTCCTGCAGGCAAATCTGCAGAGTCTGAATAGCTGGGTAGGTTCATGTGACTGCAGTGGGAGAGATATGACAGGGTTTTAGAATACAGAATGTTGGATTGCTGTGGTGTATTGTGAGCACTGTATCTGTGTGCTCCTGTGTTTGCTGCAGAACCTGCACAAGCAGCTGGAAGAGGCCATCCAGGATGGAGAGATCTGGGTGATGCAGCTGAAGGACACTGAGTATGAACTAGAGGGCAGCAGGGAACGAGTTCAACAGCAGGCAACTGAAATCCTCCACAAAGCCAGTAAGACGTTCCTCTACCAACTGCCATTCACTGCTATAGTATACAGTGCTGTGTACAGATGTTTACACATCTGTTAAAGGGGAATTCAGCTATTTATCAGCCTAGGGCTTATTTTATTTTTATCTATTATGACTATTGATGTCATGGTATAATTTTAGTCACCACCTCATTGTAGAGAGAGTCCTTTGTAAATATCTCTCATCCGACTCACCTCACTCTTTGTATGTTGCGACAGTTCTGAAAGAGCCGACTACCTACAGAACACTTGAGACCACATACCTTAAAACTGCCCAGATTCACCACTAAAAGTCAGACTGCACATACACATGATTCTGTTTCATTGTGAAACTTGGAGCACATGCAAGAGCCTGATTTCCACTCCAGCAGTCAGTCAGAAAATAGTTGCAGACACACAGTTAATTACCTAATTGCATATCAATGCTACTGTCTGCTCCACCAGTCTTTAGTGGAAGTGCAATTTCATGGATCGTGTTGCCAGACAGGGCCAGACAACTCATTATGCTTCATTATTACATTCCATCTCTCATCATATTTTTCATCTCAACTTTATCAGATCACTCCCTGATCACTCTCCTTGTGTATGCTGGTCTGAAGTATGTGTGAGCTGTGCACATTGTCTGGTGCGAGTTCACAAAAGGACTGTGCAGCTTTTGTGCCTTGCACAAATAAGACAAAAAAAAAAACCATTGTGGAATTCTTAAAGCACCAGCAAAGCAACTGTGCTGCCGAGCAAATAGCTGCTTGGTGCTGCTGTGCTATTTGCACGTCTTTAAGTCAGGTAATATTGATACATCTGGCACAGTCAAATTCACAAAGATCTGTGTGTGTATCTGGTCAAAACATGACAAACTTAACAGCCAGATGCATGACAGCTAAAAGACTGGTAGCAACGAATTCGAAGGACGTAGATCACCTGAAAGAGGGATTGTAACTTTAAACATTCCAAGAGTCGATCTCCATGAAAGAAGAGACTTTCTGAAGTTTATAAAAAAGGAACAATTGTGGAAGATCATACTGGACAGTGTTCATAAAATACCCACCCTCCCCAAAATCTTGAGGTGTACTCTCGAAGAAACATGAATGGTCCATTTTTTACTTTGTTTATTTCTCTACTGGACAGAAGGCTTGAACTATGTATATTTTTTAGTTTATCCTCCAGATGCTTATTTCAGTTGTTACTTTTTTACTGTCTTTTTTCAATCAAGAATATGTGTATTTAATTTTAACAGGTATACACACTGCATATTCACAACAGGTATCAAACGTAAAGCATGTACATGACGAGCATGACATCCAGATAACAGCCAGAATATCGTCACTAGGACAGTTCTCCATCTCCTGAATAGTACAAAAAATGACAGAGTTGAAAGTCAGGCTTAATATTAAAAGAGAGGGGGAAAGATGCCTATGTACACACTGACAGAAAGCAACAAAAACAAGAAACAAACACAAAATCTTAAGTTTAACTGACAGCTTTGGAAGTTTTTCAGAAAGGAGCCCTAAACCTTTTGGAATTAAAAAAAAAAATGAGTAGCGTATCTTTTCAAGGGTAAGGCATGTCTTTTTTACCTTGTGTAGGTCTCTGTGCTTTTATATATTGTTTCCTTTTACATTTTTGAGAAAATCAAGTTCAAGTAAAAGAAGAACAAAACAAAAAAAAAAACGGCCAGCTGAAACCTGTGATATATATATATAATGTTACCAATGAATTATAACAAAACAAAAGAACAGGTATTGATTAGTAACGGTGGCAAATATGGACAAACTTGTTGCTAAGAAGTGTGCCACTTCACCCATACAGTAGCCTATTGTTCATCTGTTAGATAAGTCAGAATTGATGCCATCGTCCATCGGCCTGATCTCAGTCTTCAGAGTGGTTGGTAACTGAGGCGCATTTATGAGTGTTGTCACGTCCAGACTTTCCAATGATCAAATTCCAGACTCTGCCTCTGCACCTCCTCAGACAGGACCTGTGGCTCAGCATCTGAAAATTTCTGTTTTCTTTTTCTCTCTGCCATCGTTCTGCCTACTGTATTCTTAGTGCAAAGGCAACATCTATACTTTGCCATATGGTTAATTGTAACAGATGCAGAAAAAGGCCTACAAATCTTTCTGTTTGTGTTTGTGCTGAAATATAATTAGTGCAATATGTTATGGGAATCAGACCTTCAAATGGCAAAGATAGTGGTTATGGTGCTTTTAGTGGCTCCGTTCTTTATGGTTCTCAAAACGAGAACCCCCTGGAGAAAAAAGCCTCATATAAACTGGTTTGTTTAGAAAGAAGTGTGACTGCTTTTGAAAGCTCTGGATTAAACATTTTCTAATCATGATAATCATGTAAACTCTCTGGTGCCTACTTTTTCTTTTCTGGAACATCTGCTCTCTGTCTGCCCACTCAGTTTCAGTCAGAATGCACCCTACACTACTGTCTTTTCCCATGGACCAGTTCTCGACCAGTTTTATGAGCAGCCTGTGTTTCTCACAGGAACTTTTGAATAGCTGATACATTTGTGGAGATTAACAGAAAGCTCGCCTTCTGTTCGGCAGCTCCAATTGGAGTAAATGTTGATGAAACTGTTGCCTCAGCAGTAAAGCAATAATAAAGCCAACTGCTCAGATCAATTTTAGAGGTTTGACTCAGTGTGTTGGATGGATCAGCGTTGTTCTGATTGCTGACTGTGTTGCCTCTTGGGATTTGGCTGTTCCCAGGTCAGATTGGCTCGTTGCAGGCCACCCAGATGGCCCATGAGGCGACCATTAGGAACCTGGACCAGGAGCAGAACCGGCTGAAGGAGAAGATCAGCCGGCTGGAGGAGGAGAGAGAAGCACTGCTCAACCAGAGTCAGACCTCCAATGAACAGCACAAACAGCAAGTGCTGAAACTAGAACAGGTACTGTGAACCCTTCCTGTAATCCAGGTGTAGCCTGAGATCGTTAATCATAGAAAGCCAATGTTTTTTATTCTCCTTTGCTTCTCCAGTCTCTGCGTGAGGAGCACCAGGGGTATGAGAAGGAGCTGTGCAGGCTGAGAGCACACTCTGAGGAGGAGATGCTTCGCTTTAAGGAGGCGCAGGTCAGAGCGCTGGAGGAGCTGGAGGAGAAGCACCAGTCCATGAGGGAGGAGGCACAGCAGGAGAAAGAGGAGGAGAAGCAGCTCCTCATGGCGGTAAATCCAATATCAGGATTTGGTGTTTAGCTTTTTGTGCTTGTGTTCTTTTTCGATTCTGAAAAAAAGATCCAATTTGAGTTTTTCCAGTTTTATGATACAAGAGTTTTGTAATCCGACACGTACTTTGCTTTGACATAACTAATAGCCAATCAGAGTCTGCAACGTGAGCAATGTCATCGCTTTCAAGACATGACCGATTAATACATCATGATTTACTGAAATCCATGTGGGGATTACTAAATGCATTATGGGATGCACTCTTCATTAAGCATTCATTTTTATTTTTAATCTACACAATATGACAAGAATATTGGTGAAAAAGGTTTTTCCCTGTTCAGATTTTTCTGCAGTTCGAGATGACATATATCAGATCCACAGATTGGTTTGAAGAAACGCTGTAGAAGTGACAGAGTAATTTATTCCCGAAGAATGAAACACTGTGACTGCTTTGTTTCTCTTTGTTACCATATGGCTGAATCGTATATTTACACACTTCTGTCAAACCCCCTGTCAGTGTCGCTGCAAAAGAAATCACAAGCTCAGCGAGAGTTGCTCTCTTGTGGTTTGACTATTTTAAGATATGTGGACACAATTTAACATGAAGCAAGGAAAACAGTTTTGGAGATTGTTTGTGTTGTTTGTTTACCCTCTCATGAAGGCGGACGTGTATTAACCTTTAACGTAGACCCTATGGTGATAAAACATGAAAAAGGCCACAATTGAAATTCCCAATTTTCATATAAAAACAGTGATTACATACAGAGTGTTGCTCTCAGGGTTTTGTATCTCTCTTTTCAGCACAGCACCATCAGCAATTAAATTTTCTCCTCAGTCGTTTAAGAAATATGTATCCCTGAGAAATGAGCAGCTCCCTCAACTGACTGCACTCATTTAATTAGGTCAACATTAAGACGAAGACGTGAAAACAACATCGCTCTCTCCCTGTGTTTTCCTTTGCGCCTTTAATTCTGTCACGTCTTTTTCTTCCTTTCTCTCTCCTTCCAATTTTCCAACATCAGATCAAATTACACTGTTTAAATTAATTTAGCCGGATTCATTTACCCCAACAGCATTACATTACCAGCAACAAATGGATGTAAGCAGAAAGGACTGTTGTGTCTCTAGCGTCTATTTATTTTGAAGCCTCTGTATACTGCCATGGGCTTACTCACATCAAGCTATTGATTCTTCAATCATGGATGAATTACTGAATGGGCCTACCAGTCTCAAGGACCCAAAGTGTCAGGGGCCCCCCAACATTCACTTGCAAAATGTCAAATGTCAAATTAACATGTACCGACCAGGAAGAGATTCAAAATGACCACAAAGAGACACAGAAAGACAATAAAAAGATGCTAAGGAATTGTAAGGAGGCACTGAATAACTAGAAAAAAAGACACAAAATTACCCTAAAGAGACACAAAATGACTTCAAAGAAACACAAAATAATCACAAGGAGATACAGAAATTACTTCAAAGTGACCCAAAATGACCAAAAAAACCCATAAAATTATCTCAGTCCTAAACAACTACAGAAACACTCAAAAAACAACCACAAAGAGACACAAAATAACAAAAAAGACAACCAAAATTACCCCAGACTAAAAAGGCTAAAAAACAGACAAAAAAAGACACTAAACAACCACAAGGAGGCACAAAATAATCCCAAAGAGACACAAAACAATTACAAAGAGACACAAAATAATAACAAGGAGACACAAAATGACCATAATGACACAAAGCTACCTAAAAAGATACAAAATTACCCCAAAGAGACCCAAATGACTACAAAAAGACACAAAGCAACCTTAAGGAGACACAAATTGACCACAGAGACACAAAGCTACCTAAAAAGATACAAAATTACCCCGAAGAGAAACTCACCTAAAAACAAATTAGCTAATTACCTAAAAAAATACCTAAAGAGGTACAAAATTACCCAATAGAGAAACAAAATAACTTCAAAGAGACTCAAATGACTACCAAAAGACACAAAACGACCATAAGGAGACACAAAATGACTACAAAGAGACACAAAATAACCACAAGGAGACACAAAATGACCACAAAGAAACACAAAACAACTACAAAGAGACACAAAATAACAAGAAGACACAAAATGACTTTACAGTGGCACAAAGCTACCTAAAAAGATATAAAATTACCCCAAAGAGAAACAAAATTACCTGAGAGAGCCCAAAACAAATACAAAAGACACAAAACAAGGAAATACAAAATTACTTCAAAGCAACACAAAACTACCAAAATGATGGGTTTTAGGTGCTGTTGTGATGTCAGCTACAGGTTGGATATTGGTTCTCTCTTTTGGATAGTCCTGCAAAATGTCCCTGTCTACAGACTGCATCCTGTAATGTCCTAATGCTGCTAGGAACGACGAGTTAAATTACAGAGGAGCACAGTACTCCTGATCTCCCCCTGTAATGGTAATCCTGTCAAAGTGGGGCTTAATTCAATATCCTCTGTAAAATGTGGTTCTCTGTGTGCATTCTGAACAGCTATTAGAGCATGCTGACCATTTCTTTGATCAGCTGATGACTTCATCTGAGGCAGCTTTCACACCTAATCTGTTTTGGTTGAATGAACTGCTGCACTCACCCATCTGGTACGGTGTGTTTAGGCCGGTGTGAAAGCTGTCAATCAAACTCTGGTGCGGACTAAACCTGCGGACTGAGAGCGACGTGTCCAGAGTTTGCTTGAGACAAGACTGAGACTATACACAACCAGCAAAGATAGTATGAAAAAAATAGTGCTTTTTGAACATTAAAGCATGTAAACATGTAAATGAATAAACACATAAGGAACATTTAAGTGCTGCATCACCTGCTGTCAGTCAACATTTCCCCACGTGGGTCCGTGTCCATGCAGGATGACGTCACCAGCATTGTCCAATCACATGGTGACGGCACTAAAGAGCGGCTGTTATTATCCGATTGGTCAGCCACAATATTATTTTTCTCCTGCAATTCTAGAAGAGGAGGAGCGCTTGTTTTTCTGCTGCTTGCAGCCCTTACAGCACATTACACCCAATTTATTCACGCTCACATGGCTCCACCTGCATTCAGCGAACATTAAGAATCCTATTCATTCTGGAGCTTGTTGACATCCAGTCAGAGTGAATCAGCTCAGAGGCATGACGGCAGCATGATACAGAGCAACTCACAACACTGTGTTTCCAAAAGACCATTCCTTTAACATTCCAGCTTATTTTCTGCCTCTGAAATGATTACACACTTTTTGAGTTTTAAATAATTTTGAACTCAGTGTTCTCCCTCTGTCTCCTCCGATATCTCTCCTCTTTCATAACGCTTCTCTCTTCCCCCCCCCCTTGAGCTCATGCTTCCAATGCTGTTTGAAGCCGACTGCTAATTGGTTGATTTTCATTGACATTAAATCCTGCCTCCAAGCCAAGTGAGAGCGGTGTGTGAGCATGTGGGTGTGTGTTTATAGATTGAAAGAAAGAAAGAGCGATGGAGAGAACGGATGGAGTGAGGCGCGAGAGGGGAATGATGAAAAAGGAAATATTATGTAAGCCGGAGCGGTGCTGCGCCTCGTCATCTTTAGATTAATGTCTGTTTTCATTTAAAGAGGAATTAAAGAGGATGCAGGAAGACAGAGACGGTGAGACAATGATGCAGACAGAGCTGGTCGTTTTTAAAATCTGTTTTTACTTTTACGTCTGTCAGCAAGATATTAACGAGTTTCTAATCGGAGGCAACAAAATGACAAATTCTACAAATTGCTCGTGCTGTATTAATTCATAATTCACCACAGTCTACCTAAGGCCAAATGAGACAGCAGCAGGATAGAGGCTTTGCAGTCATATTCCTAATCTCCCGTCTGATGACTGCTCTTCTGTCGATGTACATTAATTAATTAATTCATCTGGTGGGTTTGCTTTCCAGATGGAGGAAACTATGACACAGGAATCTTTGTCTTTAACTGTTGTCTTCACTCTCTGACATCAGTATCGTACGTAGCCAGGGTTAGCGTTAAAGAAGCAGGCAGGAGTACCAAGACAGAAGCTAAGCAATATGATGCTGTGGATGGAGCAGCAGCAAAACGTATTCTAACCACTTATAAAGATCAATATCAGTTATAGTGTGCACTATATTTGGAGTATTTTCATCGCTTCGCCTTGCTGTCAGGTGGCCCTTTCCAATAGGGAACTAAAGCCATATCTAGGCTCTCTTTAAAGCCACCAGACTCCACCGACAAAAACAGTAATTTTAGCTTGCTAGACACAGGAGCTGCTGCTTTACCACTGCCTCGATTGGATAATTTGTTTGTGTGACTGTGTTGAATCTAAATGAACCTTACACTAAACACCAAACACTGAATCACCAAAGTTACACAATAAGACAACCAAATTAACTGATTGATGCAGCACTAAACCAGCAACTCCTGTGTTCAGCGATGTTGAATCACTGTTTTTCTCAATGGAGTCTGGTGGCTTTGAAGAGAGCAATTTAAGAACTTCAGTTTCCCGTCGGAAAAGAATGTCTAACAGCGAAAATATGCTTAACATGTCCCGCTAGAAGTGTGTGGTGTACTTACCTGCAGAGACTCTGCCCTCTGCCTGCCTTTTTTCTTTTTATATTTCTGTACTCCGGATGTTTATGAGCGTGCACCCCCACAGTGCCCAGATGGAGGTTGGGACTTCGTAAAAAGGTCACAACCAAGTGCCAAAGCCAAAGCAGAAGGCATGAAAAAAAACATCACACAAATACAGTAAGTTCAAAGTGCTTAACGTGTCAAGCACAACTTGGAGAAGGACTCACAAAGCAGTTTTTATCATGTAGTACAGTTTAAAGCTTTAAGTCTGTATCTATGTTTTTTATCGGTGGGTCTTTATTGTCAGTGTTTTTTATTTCAGCATTGGCTGATTAGCAATCTCCATGTTCTTATGGGTGAATAGATTAAACCTTGAACCTTTTGGAAGGCTCGAGGCAGCATGGTAACAGGCACATCTACTGTAATTGGGTTAAAGAAAGAGGATTACTAGTTGGCTCCCATGTGGATAACATAAGATGGGTGGTTGTTTATAGTTTCCTCACGTCATATTAGGATGGGAGGTGAAGCTCGGAAAGATTCTCATTGTTCCGTGTTTCACACCGTCAGTAATTTACACTGTACAGAAAATACGGATGGGAATCACTTTGTGGCTCATTTAGTGAATAAAAATCTGAAAAATCAAAGTACGTTGGTGCCAAAATCTTGTAATTCCAGTATTTATAATCAGTCCTTCATTTGCAGTGATCATATATAAGCACATTAAAGAGACAGCTGCTGCAGACACTTTATGGCCTATCCGTGCTGTATATATATTTTCATATTAAGCAGCTCTACTAGCATTTATTTAAGGTTGCATGATGATCAGAACTGTTCATGTGGGGGTAAGAAATGTTGTGCGTTTACTAAATTAGCATTACTTAAGCAGATGTTCAGCATATAAAGGGAAATCACAGTGAAATTTAAAGAGTTTGAACTCAGTCTGACCACCAGGAATCTGCCTCTGAGGATGCCGTTCATCCAGCAGTACTGTACTAAACAACTGCTTCAAGTTAAACACACACAACAGAGCAATGGTTGTGTTCCATAAAACCTTTCCACTGTTGATACCAGTGCTGGGAATTAATAGCAAACCAAGAAGTAGAAAGAGCGTTTCATGAGAGAAATTCAGAGTGGCCCAGAAAGGATTTGGTGCTGTGGTTTGAAGGATTATAGAAACCGGTTGGTCGGATGAGATGGCCTTTTAAGTTTAAATGACAACTCACGTGTCCTTCCTCCATTCAGTAGTCATGCTTCACACTCAACAACTGTCACGACTCCATATTACGGCACAAATGGGATTTACAGTGGCTTCTTAACTCCCCTCCTTTTTTAGAGATTATACTTTCACTAGGAAATACTGCAGAAACCAAAAGACAGAGCTGCCAGGCCGTCATAGTAAACATGCACCAGTAATTTGTCTTTTCAGGCATTAAAATAATTTAATATTTGAATATAAAGTTTATAGAGTATATCTCACTAATGAGTGAGTTTCTTTTTGTCTTTCCTTTCATCCTCTTTCTCTTTCTCCTCCTTCTCTCCAGAAAATGAGTCAGGAGTTTGAGATTAAGCGTCTGTCATTGGAGGAGCAGCGCGACCGTCTTCAGCAGCAGCTTGACAACTTGAAAGAGGAGCTCTCAGCCAAGCTCAATATGGCCAATCAGGAGGTACGGTCGCTAAAGGACGACTCCATCTGCTTTCTTTTCTGGGTTTTACAAAGGGAAACAGCCAATTATTTGGTAACAAAAGCAGTGATGTAGGGCTACTTATATTGATTATAACTTAAAGGGATAGTTCAGATTTTTTGAAGTGGGGTTGTATGAGGTACTTATCCATAGTCAGTGTATTACCAACAGTAGATGGCGATCAGCACCCTCTGAGTTTAGAGAAGCAGACAGTTGTACAACCACAGAAGCTAAGCAATGTACTGCTGTGGATTATTTTTTTTAAGATTTTGATGATTAATTAAGATATAAACTCAAAAAAATCTCACAGAATAAGGGCACAGTGAAGACCTGAACACAAACTGTATTCACAGAGCCTTCACTCTCTGTGAAACAGCCTCATCTGGCACTACAAAAGTAAAACAACTAAACAGTTATTAGAGCAATGGCCAAGCATCAGAGAGAAGAAAACACTGAGTTTGTTGAGTAAAGAGGCTCATTAGCAATGTATGATTCTTAGAATAAATAAAAAATACACAATACAGATTTGTATAAAAAATTAGATTAGATTAAAAATATCATATATTTTACACAAACTTCATGCAGTTATTGCATTCACATGTTCTGTGCTGTTATTGTTATGCCTTTAAGACAATATGAAATATCCATAAAACATGTCGCTTAGTCAGGGGTTGTCAGTTCACTGATCGAAAATGGATCCGTTGAGGAAAAAGCTTGGGATTGGGTTAGAGGAATATAACTAATTTGGATAATCTATAAAACACAGTTCCCAACAGAGGCTTGGCTCAGTCACAAAGAAGCACGTCAGGTGGTCTAGTGGGTTTATATGTAGCATGACACGTGGTAAATGATTTTTGAAGGTCTTTGAAAAGTAGCGTTTTGACACTAAATACTGCGACTGATATTTGTATGTTTGGATTTGAATGCATGAGGAAAACTATTGGGAAGCTATGGACTGACGTAACTAACGAATCTTTGAATGACGATGTGATAACCCCCTCTGTTGATCTCTTCAGGTGTCCCACCTCCAGGAGCTGGTGAGGGAGGGGGAGCAGAACATGAGTTCAGCTAAGACACAGATCAGCTGTCTGAGGGAAACTCAGGAGAAGCTCAAGATAGAGCTTGACGCTACGAGAGCCCGGGTCCGAGAGACTAGCAACCTGCTAACTGACCTACAGGTGAGGAAAATAATGAGGATGAAACCAAGAGGATTTAGAGCGTCAATACAGGAATTGCTTTATTTTGCAGCTTCATAAATTCTATAAAACTCCGTCATTTGACGGTAATTAACGAGAAAATATCAACGTCCTTTTACCCCAAGGGAAGACTCATCTATTATTTATTTATATTAGGATACTGTAATCTCCATATAGGTTGATTTGTACACTTGTCTCTAGACAAATTTCACATTTTTGCATATTCAACTGAAACAATGTCTCAATTAGCGCGAAAGCTTTATTGGAATTATTTAATTAGAAACATACCAGCTGAACTCTACTTTACCTACTATTAGTTGTGAATCATACAGCTCTTTCTAGGAAACAAACACAGACAAGATACTTTTATCTCTGTCAAAAAACACAAAGATTATTGTGCTTGTCTTTTACAAATGACTCTACTATTACAGACAGTCACTCATGACACTGATAAACCAAAGGAGGGAGTATCTTCTCAGACGTTTAGATCGAGAAAAATCAGCAAAAAAGTTCAGTCACAGCTTAGAAAACTGGAGGTGTTACTGTAATTTCTCAGATATGTATAATCTTTTTGTTCCCTGCCGGTGGGAAGAGCAAAGTGTTCCTGCAGGGGTCCAGCTGGTCGGTGCTGACCTTGGCTATGAATCATTGCAGTGCTTTTGAAGATGTGCCTGTTTGTGAGACTGTGTTTTTGTTTTGCTGCTTATTCACTCCTGTTTTATTGTATAAAGAATCAAGGTCAGGCCCTACATATAATGAGAGTCTGTAACCTGCTGTGTCAAGTACAGTCAGACAAACCAAACACTGGCTCCTGATAGGGTCATTTAAATTTTTGTGTTTTTGCGTCAGCCACCTTAGTTCTCCCACATGCTTTGCACATGGGAGAAGTTCCAGTTGGTCGCAGTCTGCAACCTCAGCCACTTAATCCTACAAACTGGACCTTTAAAAATAGTCCTTGTGTGAAATCTGTTTCAGTGAAGCATCACGTCACAATCCCACCACTCCTGGCTGTGACTCTGTATCCACACACATCTCCATATAGTACAGTTGTAGCAGCCATTGTTCTACAAAAAGCCTTTCTCCTCCTCCTCCTCCTCATTACAATCTGCTCAAGTTTTATTGGCTTTCTCTGCTCATCAACTTATACATGAAATTGTAAACGCTAACTTCAGTGGCCTTAATGTTTGTGTAGCCAAGTCAGCCACTCGTGCAGCTGGTTTTCACCTGTCCCTGCAACGTGAACATTGATGGGCAGAGAACCACGCTGTAGAGGTCAGTTTTAGATACACTGCCGCCTACAGTTTGAGAGAATGCTGGTTTGAAGCAAAGGAGAAACCGCTCAGAGTATAAAAGATCCAAATGTCTCCTCGTCACAATCCTTTGTCAGCTCACGTCCGAGCGGAAAGCATAACTGACGCTTTAGAAAGAAAGACGGGAAGAAAGGATGGAGAGATGGGGGAGAGGAAGAACATTTTGTACACAGGAAATGAGATTTAACTGGGAAATAAGTGCGTACTGAAGGCCAGCTGTGAGATAATGATGATGAGGCTATTTTGAGTTGAGTGGTCCTGTGTTTGAAAAGAGCCCCGCTGGTAAGGAAGAGTCTAGAGAGAGACAGGAAGGGAGACTATTCTTTTAATGTTATTATTAGTCATGTAATTAATTGTTGTCGGGAAATTAAATCAATGCAAAATAATAAAAGAAAAAAGCAAAAGTGGTTGAAATGTAAATAAAATGATTGAAATGAATTGAATGTAACTCAGTCAACAACAACATGCACAAAGATGAAGTTCATATATGAATGAGTGGAAAAAGTCACAGCTGGTGGAAACTGGCACATAAAATCAGTGAATACAAAATGCCTAATAAAAGAGAGAAAGAGAGATGAGTAATAAAAGAGACAGAGGACAGAGAGAGTGAATGAGGAGTGATAATTAGATGAAATTGCAGAGCGGTGCTCTTTGCTTTCCCACCAGAGCCCGGCTTCTATAAAAAGAGGAGATTTGGTTTGTGTGCAAAGGCCTAACACAGGATTGTAACTTGTGTTCTCACTGAGCTCATTGCAGGAGAGATACAAGCAGGGAGCCAGCTGATCCCTGCTTCACACTGAATTGAGACCAGCTATTGTTTAGCAGCGTAGGAACCATTATAGCTCAGTCGCTTATTACATCATAAAAAGACAGAAAAAGACCCTCGGAAAGTTCAGCTAAAGGTTTGTCAGTTTATAGTATGAAATTATAAAAAATTAAAGGCCCCCTCCAGTGACAATCAACCCAAGCACTCAGTGCCATGGCCAAGCATCGACAATGGCAGTCTCCCGAATGCAGATTCAGGCTAGATCCTCACTAAATATGTTTACATTTAAAACTTTGCCACATATATGCCCGGCATCTACAATACTCTGGTGCTTCCGAACCCCTAAAATGGACCTTTGAAAACGCTGCTGACCCCGTTTCAGTTTGAAAACTCTGGGGTTCCATTTCAGTGTGAATGGACAGAAACTGAGACTTTTAAAAAACAATAATGCAGACACCCATTTTGTCATGACGTGTCAAGCCAAAACATTATCCCTCCAACTAACTTACATAACTTTCTTGTGTGGTTAACTTCAGCTTGGCTTCCTCCAGAGAGGGATAATGTTCCTGTAATGCTGCTGTATTTGCTTTGTAATGATCTGTTTTCTGCTGCCTTGACCACCTTATACTCGTGTTATTTTCAGTAGCAGTTTTACTTTGTCATTGGTCCAAGGAAAGAAATCTCTGCTCTTATTTTTTGGCATCTGCTGTATTTTATGTAACTAAGCAACCACAGAGTACGCAATTTACTTCCTGTTTACATTGCGACGCACATGGCCAGTATATGTAAGTGGCCATGTGATATGCATTTTTAGGCGTGTTAGTATGGACAGAGATTATTCCTGAAACGGTACTAAAATGCTCATGTGTACGGAGATCCTTTTCATTTTAAAACACCATTTTAAAATGAAAATGTCTTAGTGTTGGTATGGCCTCAGACAGCCATGGTTCGTTACGTCAAAGGAACTATCTTTGCAGGGTGGGGCTTTCCATATCATTAGCAACACATTATTACCTGTTTGGTAACGTAGTCATGCCAAAACCAGGATATCCATTACTGTTCACAAGCAAAGGTTTGTCTGTTCAGCAGGTACACTCATTATATCCGCGCGTACTATATGAGTTTAAGGTGTAGAGTTACATCTAAGCCTTTTCAAGCCATGAAGAGACTTTTTTTCATAGAAAAAAACCTGTAAATATGTAGTTTTATTTTATGTGCATTAACAGAAATGAGTTTTTAGGGTTTAATCAATGTCTGGAGAGGAACTTTAACAGATTATTTCCTCACAAAGCAATATTATGGTGTCTATTTTTTGCTGTTAAGAGCACTAATTGTTTAAAAAAATAGTATTTGGTTATTTAATTGAATACAATAGATACAAATAAGTACAATAAATGACACTACATGCTGTGTTAAAATATTACACTATCCTAATATCACATTTAATTACAGTATTTTTTATTGCACTCACTATTACGCAGCAGTGTAAAGTAGCTCAGTTGTTGTACTTAAGTGATACTTGTACTTTACTTGAGTTTTTCCATTTTGTGCTACTATACTTTCACTCTACAACAAGTTAGAGGGAAATACTGTACTTTTTTTACCATTATTATTATTGTTAATCTTAATAAAGAGCAAGAATTTCCAAAATATGAATACAAATTTGTACGGCAAAATTTTGTTTTCTCGGGACCCCTCAGATTTATCTGGTGACCCTTTGGATGGACCCCGACCCACAGGTTGGGAACTACTGGACTAAACTACCTAGCTATATATAAAGTTAAAAGTAGCTCCACCCTGACCAGCTGCAACAATAAAATGCTGCTTACACATACTAAAAAAATATACTTATAATCTAATAATGCCATATTTAATTATATATCACTCACAGGTGCCACAGGCTGTTTTATAGTCTGTCATACTGTGTGACACTCTGCAGGTTTTCTGCCTTCAGATATAAGATATGTTCATATGATTCAATCTAGATGCATGTCACAGTAAATTGAAATAATCAATACTACTATGATGAAATTGCAGGGCTCAGTTACAGTGAAATGTGACTCATCTCCACTGAGTGGTTTTTTTTGTCTTTAATACTGATGAGACCATTAGTCACTTTATCTGAGAGATCCAGCCCAGCATGGACCAAACTGGGCCCCAAATATCCAAACCCCCAGATAACTTGTGCAGCAGCCCTGCCAGAGAACAATATCAGGGATATTTTCCCAACAGATTCAGATGCATTTAAATGGAAGCTGTTGTCTCGAATACAACTTCCTGAACATTTGAGTCTGGATTTAACCACTCGAGCACTTTACCAGGAAGCTGAACAAAAGAGCTTTTAGGTCCTTTAATGAAGTCATCAGCAGATAAACCCTGGAGCCTCCTCGGCAGCAGGAAACGGCTGACCTGGTGAAGTTAGTTTCTGCCTCGGAACCAGCACATTATAAATGCCCTGTAGCCCTGTAGCCGTGGCATTATAAATAGATGTGGAGGTGGGCATTATGAGTCATCCACCGTTCAGCTATTGAAATGCTGCATCTGGTCAGGGACGGCACTTTGAGAAGATTTCGGTACTTTTAGTAGCTTCACATTGTTATTGTTAATGAGTCAGCACTCTAAATACATACAGCACACACATTTTATTCTGAGTTAATGACACACTTAAGTCCTGATCACGCAAAAAATGTGTGAAATTTTGAGATAACGTAAGAATAAAATCTCGACTGGAACACATTTGCTTGGATGACATAATAAATGAAAAATTTGTGCACCTGTTTGTGTCTGCAGGAGGAGATCGAGACGCAGAGACAGCAGCATGAAGCCAGAGTGATGTCCATCAGAACAGAAGAGAAACAGAAGATGGACAAGATGGCAGACGACTTGGACCAGAAATGGAGAGACGCACTGCGGTAAATAAAAAAAACAACCCTCATATGTGTTTCACTCCCTGTCAGCCTGTCAGTGTCACATTCTCGTGTTTTGCTCTACCCATTTGTTTCCTCATCCATCTCTGTCATCTCTCGCCCCCTCTGCTTCACAATCACACTTGTTATTATCATAACAAGTTGCCAGAGCACTCATGGATATTAATAAGAGCGAATTGGAAATGAACACCAGCGGAAGCAAGTTTATGGAGGCATACAATATTTACAGACATGCTGTAGCAGGACAAAATGAAGCAGAACGGGCACAAATGCAATGAGGTTTAATTTGACCAAACTCTCCGTAGGGAGGAGGTGCGCCTGTTAAAGGAGGAGTTGACCGAGGAGTATGAAGCGGACAAACAGGCGGCGCTGACTCAGCTCTCCCAGCAGAAAGAACTGGAGATGATGGCGGCAAGAGAGGGCTGGCAGAGGAAGGTGGAAGACCTGCTGGAACAGGTAAAGCACACGTGCCCACACTGCAGAAGCCACAACATAAGGAGCACACGCATGTCATGCTGCGACCAGCACAGCTTGATGTGCGTGCTAAATTAGTAGCATCACACACACCTGGCACTGAGCAGGTGTACAGTCTGTTACGAGCACACACAGTATTTGGTATTAGAGGGCGATGTATACATATCTTTATTTGGGTTTTTACAGCAATTGTAATTATTTAGCTTTTACTTAAGAATTTCTGTCTTCTATTGAGGAAAAGCTTTTGAAAAACATTTTTAACACCTAATCAATGGACCAAGGATATGGTTTAATTAAGACCTGCAAAAGGGTTTCACCTTGAAAAGCATGCAGGAATGCTGAAGCGGATGGCATACAATCAAGAATTTAAACCTTCCGGGCTACATGTGCAGTTTATGCAGTGGACACATAAAGGTGTAACACCTTTCTGCACTATATTCATTCATTCATTCATTTTTATTTAGGTGTCATACAAAACACTGTCATTCCACACGCATCTTCAGGTCTTGCAGCTACAAAACAAAACATATGGAAAAGGACAGGAAAAGAAATGAGATGATATGGCACACCCCTAGTTTAAAGATGTATAAACATGGTGGGCTGACCTATCTGACATTTCTGCTGTGCTTATTTCATGCGAACATCTTTGAAAAACCAAATCTGCCAGCACAGAAGCTCAGCGGCATACTGCTATGGACAGGCGCCTCAGCCAAAACAACCCACGAAACCTAAACAATATCAGTTTAAGTGTACGCTATGTGTGGAACACTTTCACTGCTTTACCTCACACACTAACTGATCGAGGCAGCCGTAGACCAGCAAATGGCTGTTTCTGTCAGTGGACTCTGGTGGCTTTGAGATAACGGCTTCAGCTCCCTGTTGGAGAAGGCTGTCTAATGGAAAGGTAAAACTGTAAAGAATATTATCACTAAAACTGGTTGTTGTATGTGGGCCTTTTAATATTTGTGATGTTGGGGTTTTATAGGAGGGTTAATGTGAGCTAACAGAATATTGAACTTGGGGACGTACAGCATGACCCTGAGAACATATATACACACCCGGATGATATTTGGGAGGGTCAGGCTCGGACTGCCAACATAATGCGATATTTTGCGACTCTGAAATTGAAATTTATACAGCAGGGTTCTCAGGGACAGGATGAAAGCTGGAGGCAGTGTGGTAAATCAATAGCAGCCCACTTTCATACATTTTGAGGCTGCCCTCAGATCCATTCATATTGGCATGAGATCGCCAAAGAAAGAAATAAAAATCAATTTTACAATAGAATTTGATTGCTCTTTTGTGACATTATACCTGGGCATAATCCAGACGGGCTCACGGCCCAGGATGAATATCTTTATAAAGTACTTTTGGGTAGAGAAAGCCATCACACAGAAGTGGCTGCAGGCATCAAAGGACAACTGGATCATAAGTGTCAACGAATACACAAAAATGAACTACATACTGTAAGGGATGTAACCCACTGCTCTGTGGCAAAGTGTGGCTCATACCAACACTAATAAGAAAATATATTTTGGGCCACAAAACATTCAGTTTAAATCTGATTCGCCCCTTGCTTTGATCGAAACGGGGACATCCACAACCCTGACCTTTCCCCCTGCACCCACTTTGGGAGTCACTTTGATGGACAGCTCCGCTCGTTAAGGCCTGGAGACGGCCTGGAGCACAAAATGTCTCTGTCCGAGGAGAGATACAACTCCATCTCACACACACACACACACACACACACACACGCTCTCACAGGCTTTGCTGCTTCTGACTGTGTCTGTGAACGTGATTTACAGCAATGCCATAAACAACCACTTCACCTGCTTTACAATTCACATAATTCCCACAACAACAATAAATCGACCTGAAAAGACTAAAGGATTTAACTTCGCTTCCTGTGCTATTTTGGTCCAATTTCTCTCTTCTTCGCCCGCAGAGTGATGCAGAATGCAAAACACAGCTTTTGTTTTTTTAATGAGTTTTTCCCCAAAGCCTGTGTCTCTCCTCGTACACACAGCTGTACATACACGTACATAGGCACTTCATGCATACACACACTGAAGACGCAGATCTGAAGAGTGTGTATGCGCAACATGTGTTTGAAGTAAGGAGTCAAGTTCTCCTCATAGCTACAAACACTGGAGAATTTTTCTGATGGGAGTGAAAGTGGAAATTAGAATTAAAGCTCAGTCGCAACAGAGAGCCATTTGAGTTTGGGTTTAAAGCTCAGACGCTTGTCTACTTATACTCATGGACCCGTCCGCGCTGAGCATACTGCCTCTGGGTAATTCAGAGCTCAGCTGAGTCACAGCTGAAACCTGAAAGAGGCTCGTCCTCATTTTGCCAAGACGCCAGTGGCCTCAGATAAACAGTTTCTGACAGGCTGGAGGCAGCAACCACCAATGCCAGCTTGACAACTTTTCAGACACCCTCAACGCCCAGATACGTAAGAGACGAAGCTCAAAGCAAAACGCCACGAAACTAAAGGAAACTTTGAAGGAAATCATCATGTTTGTTGTTTGACACAAAGTCAGACAAGAGAAACATTATTGGTTTTGGCCAAGTTGAAAATTATTATTTAAGGAAGATTATCGGTGTTGGCTGATATTTGCCTTGTTGACTACCCTGCCTATCAGCAAACTGACAGAAACATCTGACATACTGGACACTATAGACGTTAACTCTGATGTCGACAATGTCATATACAGCCACAGAATGTATATAAAGATGGAGGACATGTCTCCACTTACCCCGACTCTACAGAAGTGGAGCCAAATTATCCGGGATATTTTTGCTGCCATCTTGCTTAGGTGATGTCATTTGGAGCCAGAGTCTGTGCAGTAGGTGCAGTAGTGTAGTAGCGTGATAAAAACTACCTTAAATGAAAGAAACCATCTTTGGGAAAAATTTATTTGACGTATACTTTTCCATAAGTACGTTTACCTATCGGCAAGTAAAAAAAATTAATGTCAATCAGTATCAAAATTGTCCAATTTTTTTTATTTTAAACATACAGTCAGGTCCATAATTATTTGGACAATGATACAGTTGTCATCATTTTGGCTCTGTACACCACCACAGTGGGTTTTAAATGAAACAGTGAATACCTGCTTAAAGTGCAGACTCTCAGCTTTCATTTAAGGCTTTTTTCAAAAATGTGGTATGAACCGTGTAGGAATGACAAGCATTTCTTCACACAGTCCCCCGACTTTAAGGGCTCATAAGTATTTGGACAAACTAACATAATCATCAATTAAACAGTCAGTTTTAATACTTGGTTGCAAATCCTTTACAGTCAATGACTGCCTCAAGTGTTGGACACATAGGCATCATCAGATGCTGGGTTTCTTCCCTGGTGATGCTCTGCCAGCCCTTTACTGCAGCCGTCTGCACTTCCTGCTTGTGTTTTGGGTGTTTTGCCCTCAGTTTTGGCTTCAGCAAGAGAAACGCATGCTCAATTGGATTCAGGTCAGATGATATGACTTGGCCATTGCACAACATTCCACTTCTTTGCCTTAAAAATGTCTTTGGTTGCTTTTGCAATATGCTTCAGGTCATTGTCCATCTGTACTGTGAAACATCGTCCAATGAGTTTTGAAGCATTTGGTTGAATCTGAGCAGATAATGGTGCCCCAAACACTTCAGCTTTCATCCTGCTGCTCTTGTCAGCAAGACAAGACTTCACTAGAATAAATACAGAGGGTTTATCACAAGATGCAAACCAATGGTTAGCCTTAAAAATGGAAGGCCAGATTAGAGTTTGTCAAAAACCATCTAAAAAGCCTGTACAGTTGTGGAACAGCATACTATGGACAGATAAAACAAAGATCAACTACCAGAATGATGGGAAGACAAGAGAAGGCAGAAGGCAAGGAACTGCTCATGATCCAAAGCACACCACCTCATCAGTGAAGCATGGTGGAGGTACTGTTATGTCATGGCCATGTATGGCTGCCAGTGGAACTGGTTCTCTTGTATTTATTGATGATGTGACTGCTGAGAAGAGCAGCAGGATGAAAGCTGAAGTGTTTGGGGCACCATTATCTGCTCAGATTCAACCAAATGCTTCAAAACTCATTAGACGATGCTTCACAGTGCAGTTGGACAATGACCTGAAGCATACTGCAAAAGCAACCAAAGACATTTTTAAGGCAAAGAAGTGGAATGTTGTGCAATGGCCAAATCATATCATCTGACCTGAATCCGATTGAGCATGCGTTTCTCTTGCTGAAGCCAAAACTGAGGGCAAAACACCCAAAACACAAGCAGGAAGTGCAGACGGCTGCAGTAAAGGGCTGGCAGAGCATCACCAGGGAAGAAACCCAGCATCTGATGATGCCTATGTGTCCAACACTTGAGGCAGTCATTGACTGTAAAGGATTTGCAACCAAGTATTAAAACTGACTGTTTAATTGATGGTTATGTTAGTTTGTCCAAATACTTATGAGCCCTTAAAGTCGGGGAACTGTGTGAAGAAATGCTTGTCATTCCTACACGGTTCATACTACATTTTTGAAAAAAGCCTTAAATGAAAGCTGAGAGTCTGCACTTTAAGCAGGTATTCATTGTTTCATTTAAAACCCATTGTGGTGGTGTACAGAGCCAAAATGATGACAACTGTATCATTGTCCAAATAATTATGGACCTGACTGTAAATATTGTTACTGGCCCAGAATTTATCACTCTGTGCATCCCTAAAATTACTTGCCTCTTTGGTTTTGAGGCAAAGTCCATGTATCTGTGCTGCTCTGTGATGGACCACCGATCTGGCCGCAGTGTTGGACAGCAGTTTATCTGCAGATTAATGGCTTAATTAGCTGATTAATCATTTGGTCTGCAAAATGTCAGAAATTAAAAAAATAATTCCCCCTGTAGTTTCCCAGTGCCAACAGTTCAAAACCCCCACATTATAGATTTACTATCACATTAAAAAAGGAAATTCAGAAGGTTATTTAAGCTTTAGCCAGGACAGGGAGGAGGAGGAGGAGGAGGAGGAGGAGGTGGCACTAAAAAATAATTTCATAAAGGCTTGTGTAGTGAGCGCTATCTGAATTTCTTATATCAGTTTTGGTAACTAAACATGCTGCGTTTTAAACTGATCACGCAGAGTGGCTGAAAATAAACATCAAACAATGTCACAGACCAAATACCTAAGGAGCTTACACTGTGTGTGCATACATGTCTGTGTGTTTGTCTGCGTCTGTGATCTCTGCGTGTGTGTTTCCTCTCATCAAAGGGCTTCGGTGAATTGTGCTTTTTAAATTTTTACTCCTTTTGTAATTTTCGCTGCATGAAGACACAGCCCTCTGAGTCCTGTGTGTATTAGTGTGTGCTATAGAGAGAATCACTGTGTATACTTGGTTTGATACCACACACATCATTTTCATCAAAGTCTCGACAAGAAAGAGAAAAAACATGTTCTCCAAAATGTTAAACTATTCCTGTGAAGGCAACATTAACATGAGACATCAGCTGGGAAAACATTTTTCATGGTTTTATCTCAAACTCGAAGGACAGTAGATAATAAAAGAGTCTTTCTCAGGTATAGCCACATCATACCTTATGCATATACCTCATGCATACCTCAATACTGGCATGCATCCATGTGCATGATATAAATGTTCCCATAGATGAGACTGTCCAGGAAAAGGCTGTTGTGAAGACAAATGGACTCAGGTAGAACTGAAGTGTTCTGCCATGTATTGACCTACTTTCAGCTCCAGCGAAACACCAGCAGCACTGGAGGCTCAGAGACTCACACTCCCCTCAGATACGCTCCGACACTTCACATTTAAAGCGTTGAGCAGCTCTGTTTCTGTTCACATACGATCCATGATTGAGACTAACAGCTGCCAAAGTGACAACAGGAAGTTTCTGCTGTGATGGACGAGTTATCAGCTGTAATATAATCATTTTTAGAGGCATTTTTGTACAGCAGATTTTTTTCTTTTTACCTGTTGTCTGTTATTATACATTCCTCACGTCTGCCTCTCCTCCCTACACTGCTTGTACTTACACTGCAAACTAAACGTGCTGCTACCTGGTGGCTACGTTTTTGTTAAGTCCTGACCACATGTCGGTGAAGACTCTCAGTCATCCAGGTCATGGCAATCATAAGTGCTATATCGTAGGCAACTGGATTTGCTTGCGTGTCTTGAAGACTTGGATGAGAGGCGAAACATCTTCAAGAAACGCAAGCAAGTCCAGCTGCCTACGATATAGCACTTATGAGTCCTGACCACACTTTTGCGCTGGCATTGGCTGGAGGCTATACACCCACTAACATCCCAAACACAGCAAAATAAGAGGAAATTAAGAAAATACCAGGCCCCCAGGAACAGAGCCAGGCTCATACCATGGACCGGGTTTGTCACTTGATGCCACTGGGCCCAAAAAGACTTTTTCTCACAAACTGACATTGTAAAAGAGACGTCTGTGAATCAGTGGATACTTTTTTTGACCAAATTACTTGTTTCACTATCGGGATCACACACACAGGAGACCATTTACAATTAGGACTCCTGTGTCTGTCATTACCGGATCAAACCACACATCAGCCTCTTGCATTTGATAGACAACCTCACATACAGTTTCAGAGGAAGGGAAATTATTTACTGAATATATTAAAGCCCCACTAAGAAGTGTGTTGTATATGTGTGTGTGGGTGAGTGTGTGTGTGCAATCCTTATCTATAATGACTACTCTTTCATTAAGATGTTTTCATTACCGGGTTGTAGCCCCAGGCTGCTTTGTGTGCATGTGTCGACACAAGAGTGTGTTTAATTAAAACATCAAGGTTAGAGACAGGCACCGCAGGTTGTTTAAGGTATTCCCACTTTGTTAGTCCTGTGTGTCCAGTTATTTTTCTGTCGGTGTAAAAATGATCCATTTAAACAGACATGTAGCGGACACAGGATGTGAGGATATACCGTAGAGGTCATCCCTCAGTCTTTTTAAATCCATATCCACTGTTGAACCCCATAAACTTCATTCCAGCCCTGCTCCTCATCCTCTCATTTTAAATCCATCTTACCTTGCAGCCACTAATGTAGTACTTCTACAGCACTAAATCCCGCCGGGGATTTAACAGCCGGAGCTTGAGTAAGAGTGGCGTGCGGAGGGGCCAGAGTCGTCAGTCTGGCCCCTAATAGTTCCAATATCTCCTCAAAACAAAACGGTTTTTTGTGTGCTGTGATGGGGCTTATGCTAGTTGGCTTTATGTCCTTTGGTTGTGTGTGCTGTCGCTCGATGTCTGACAAGCTGTCGGCCTAATCTCCAACCACAGCTCTGTGTTTGGCTTATATCCATGTGTCGATACCACCACCAGTAAGTACTTGTCAAAAAGATCTCGACTAAAGTCAAAACTTTATACAAGGATTAAAGACGACACGACTCAGGAGGAAACACAAAGAAAAAGCAAAGATAGTTTTAATGTTGACCTAATTAAATGTTTGCAGTAAGTTGAGCAAGATGTTCATTTCCTGGAGATATATGTTTCTCAAATGTCCAAGGATTTTTGCTCTAAAGAAGACATTTAATGTGACATTGCTGCACAGAAAGAAAGCCAGTAATTACTGTTTTTATCCTCAGTGCAGGGCCAAACTGACCTGTCCACATTTTCTTTTACAGTCCCTCCGTCCATTTCTTTACATACGGTCAATGACTGCTTTGCCCTTCAGTATAAACGGCCACTAATTATATCTGCTTCTCTTGGTATTTGTCTTCTCTGTCCAGATCTCTCTGTTGAAACAGTCCCTGGAGCTGCAGTTGTCTCAGTCCCAGGCGTCACTCCAGCAGCTGCAGTCTCAGTTCAACCAGGAGAGGGAACTGCTGAGCCAACAGCTGAAAGGTGAGCTGGTCTATATGACGCTTTCCTCCATGAAATTTTCATTTTTCACACTGCACATTTGATAATATTTATCGCTACTGTTAGCAGTTTAATATGAACGATAAAAGACTCCCTGATCACTGATTATTCTCCCACAGCTGCAACGTGCACGCGGCACGAGATCAGGTCATGGTTGCTCCAGCATGATGGAAAACGATGATGTCTTGCAATTAAATAGAAAATTAAGGATGGGTTGGAATAAAAATGCATCACTCAAGTTTCAGCATTTTTGTGTTTGTACAAGACTGAGGATTTCATGTCGATGCTTGTGTGCGTGTTTGCAGAGATGCAGAGAGAACATCAGAGGAGAGAGCATCGATTACAGGAGGCTCACTGCTGTGCCCTGAGCACCATGGAGGAGGCCAGACAACACCAGATAAGGGTAGGAGTCACACACACACACACACACACACACACACACACACATCATGCATGAATGTAAATATATGTGCAATCTTTTACTTGGGATTGGGCATGTTTACTACAGTCCTTGAATAAAACTGAATCAAAATCAGATGCCACAATCAAAATACGCGTTTGACCCAGCACGGTGGAACCACCATCGCTACTGGCTGAAGTTCTGGCACCTTAAAGGAATACCCCCCAAATAAACATTTGTATATCAGTTACTCACCCCTTGTTATGTTGAATTTGTGACAAAAACTTTGCTTTGCACGCATGCCTCCACGGTGAATCCAAAAACATTCAACATTCATTCGTCAAAAGCTGAAGTCATAAGGGTCCCCGTTTAACAACAGTGAAACTACATTAAAATATCTGTTAACAAACTCTCACACAACTCATGCAGCATAATCTAAAGCCTACTTCAGACCAATGATTCGCAATGAGACAAATCCATTTTAGAACATTGCAGAGAAAAGTTGCAGGTGTGAACTGATCGGTCAGAGCTCGACTCAAGCCGGCTGATGGTGTCACCTGCAACTCTGCTAGTCAAATCGCCAGCGTCTGGTTTTAGCATGTAAAGCACATCACCTGTTTCAACAGCCAATCCCCCTATACTGAAGTCCTCTGGTCATGTCTAAATGACAATAGACACCGTGTTTGCTTGCTGCGGCAGGCATTCCATCCCCGCCAAGCCCTCTATTTCCGTCCTCAGGGTGAGCCGGTGTCAGACGGTGGGTCGCTGCTACTGCTCACTGTATATGCTTGTGCCCCTCACACACACATCCTCATTGACTGATTAATTGGCACATTAACATGAATACAGTCCATCTGATACTTGTTTTGTTTCTGTTTTTCGCCATTTCATCACTACTACAAATGTAACTGTAGCCAGTATCTCACTATCACTGTCCTCATTCATATTTTAAGAAGCTACAAATTATATTCAGCCACAGAATAAACCTGAAAAGCTGGAAATCAGAACAGAAGTAGTGGCAGAGAGATGATACACCGTCTCATCTAGTCTCATCGCTGTGAACCTGCAGGTTTTTAGAAAGTTGCAGAATGGGACATCTCAAGTAGTTGCCTGTTTTGTCGTACTTGTCGTCTCGTAGCGAATCTTTGATCTGAACTGGGCTTTAGTCTTCTTTATCCTCATATGCTCAGTACCTCCCAAACAGAGAGACAGCTTTTTCTGACAGGAACAGAACGGAAAGTGAAACTTCTCTTCAAAGCCAGACTCCATTGACAAAAACAGTAATTCTGCCTCAACACACAACACAGGAGCTGCTGGTCTACTTCTGCCTTATCAGTTAGTTTGTTTGTGTTATTGTGTGACTTTGCTGAATCCAAACTAACCCTTTAAAACACCAAAGTCACAAAATAACACAAACAAACTAAATGATTAAAGCAGTAGTGGACCAGCACCTCCGGTGTTCAGCGAGGTAAATTACTGTTTTTGTCAGTGGAGTCAATGGAATTACTCAATTTATCAAGAATTTTCTCAGTTTTTGGATTCTTCATTTAGTGTGGAAGCATGCGAGAAAAACATTTTTAATTTCAGGAAATCAACATAACAAGGGATAAGTAATAAATATACATATATGTTGTCATTCATGGGGTGAAGTATTCCTTAAAGTTCAGGCAGAATTAGCTCAGAATGCACTCACATGTATGTGTGTACATATATATATATATATATATATATATATATATATATATATATATGTGCCTGTACACCTGTGAAAATGTGCTTTTCAGAACAAAAATGTGCTGCTGCTGCTGCTGCTGCTGCTGTACCTATTTTTTCACTGTTTTCACCTGCCGTCTGTGATCAGCAAAAGCCCCCAAAATAGTGTTTCTGGTGCGAGCTGAGATCCTCAGTATGAGCACTGAAGATTCTCTCTGACATGTAACTTGATTTGTTGTCCTGGGACTCTCCACCCACAGCATTATCCTGAAGTCGTTCCCTCCTGAGAGGAAGTGATCGCCTCTTACAGTTTGGAAAGTGCAGTAGTCAGTGTTGCAATTTGGACTCCTTTTTCAATTTAGTCTGTAGCACACTGATTATTACTTTATGTGTGTGTGTAGGAGAGAAGTATCGGTTGTAAGACTCTGTGAGTGATGCTCTACAAACTACCAACACAATACACAGACGTGTTTCAGTTGTTCTGTTAGCATTAGTTTTAATTTAACGATCCTTCTCCTCCTGCTGCAGAGTAAATTGGAGGTTAAAGATTCATAAAGCAATTAAATAAGCTGAGAAAGCTCCGACTCTGTGAAACTATTCATTAGGTTCATCTACTTTAATTTCACTCATTTCCTTCCTCAGTGATATTGAAAATGAGCCAGGGTGGTAATAGCTTATTGTTGACTTTATGGTTGAAGCTCCCATATAATTACACTGCAGGCAGAAACATTGGATGATTTTTTGTACTGCCCCATTGAACAAAATGATTGTAGCACTCTGTCTATGAGGGGAAGTGTCAGGTACCTTTTAATGTTGTTTCAGTTCCTCCTGCTTAAGGTCATGGATCCCATAATGCACCCTTATGGAAATAAAGGAGGATGTTTAGTAGGTGTCATTTTATGCCTGCTAAACAAAGTAAGGCAGGTTTTTGCAGAACGACGCTAAAGCTGCAACAATTAATCGATTAGTTGTCAACTGTTTAAATAACCTGCAACTAATTCAATAATAAATTAATCAGTTTGAGTATTTTTAGAAGATAAAACAATCCAAATTTGTTGATTCCAGCTTCTTAAATGTAAATATTTTCTGGTTTCTTTGCTCCTCTGTGACAGTAAACAAAACAGGACATTTTTCGAGCGTCATTTTGGGCTTTGGGAAACATTGTCCAAAATTCATTATTGGAGGAACTAATTGTCAGACTAAATGACAATGAAAATATTAATTAGTTGCAGCCCTAATTTAGGCTGATCTCCCAAAAACTATTTGTGCATTCTTTCCCAATGTGATCTCATCCCTGGAAGAGGTTGGCAGTTAGGTTTAGGCAACAAAACTACTTGGTTATGCTTAGGAAATGATCACAGATGTTGTTGCTTGGTCTCAAACGCTGGTCTCCTCGGGTCAAAGTCCGGTGTTCGTGAACCCACCCACCTTGAGTAAACTTTCACACTCTTTAAACTACGTCCGTCGCTCTGTGCGTCTAATAATGACACAGATAGGTTTACTGGAGTTGGTGGAAAGCCTGGTGCATTTCACACAGACTAGTGTCGTAGATGACACTGCCTAAGTGGCATATTTTGATGCCGTGGGAGTGAGACTAGGCTCCCTTTTCACAGACAAAAAGCATTAATGATGCTTCTCTTTTTCCTCAACATTACACCACTGATGATATGGTTCATGAAGGGTGCACAGTGGGAGTAGGCTTTAGCATATATAATTTACATATATTTTGCATATAATTTATACGACTAATGACCCTTTTTACTGAAGAACTTTTAGAAATTTAAAGATTCTCTGTCACCAGAGAGTTAGCAACCAAACAATTGTTTTCCATAGAAGAAGTGGCTACAATTACCTTATCCTTTTCACAAACCCAACTCAGTTCTTCATATCGATTTTTATATCAATTTCCTGCAGGAAATCAATGCACATTACCAATAAGTGTTTTCACATGGACCTGAATATTCCATGAATAATCATAATTATAGCCTCATCCGAATGAAAATGGTGAGCCAAGGTAAAACGCTACATTTGAATGACACTGCCAATTAAACTTTACAAAGAGAAAGCAGAATATTGTGATGACAATGGCTTATTCTTCTCAGTATTACTTGGCGGAGCTGTCTCTCCACACTCCACCATTTGCTCCAATGTTTTGTAGCTGTGAGCTCTGTCTCTGTTACGCAGTGCATTGTGGGACAAACAGTGTCCAACAGCACACTCCATAATGAAGCGGATTAAGTCTTCATACTGACTGTTTTGAGTGTGATTAATTTTTTTCATTAATGAAACACTACATACTCAAAACCTGATGGGAATTAGTATGGAATTGGGACACAGCTGCAGTGTTCATTCTTTCTCCCTGTTTTGTCTTCTGGGTTTAATTTTCTAAAACAACATGTCTTCATAAATGCAGCTCTTTCTTTCAGCGAGCGCTTATTCCTCAAATATTATATGTCAGAGCATCCTTTGGGTTCTCATAACTGTGTCACCACATGGAAAAATGTATTTTTGATGTAACTGGTTAAATCCTCTCCTCCCTTTCTCCCTCCTCCTTCTCTTCCCTGCCCCCTGCCAGGCTCTGGAAGAGCGTCTGAAGCAGGAGCAGAGGGAGGAGGTCCATGCTCTGAAGGAGGCCCACAGGAGGACCTTAGACATCCTGAGACAGCAGTCGGACCAGGAGCTGCAGACGCTGCGATTTGAGCTGGAAGACGAGGGGAAAGCAAAGCTGGGTAAATGATAATACATATAAACGGCATGGTTTTAAACTACAGCAATGACTTCTCTACCCCCAGAGAAGATGTCTCTACCCATGGTGATGATGTTGCTACCTGCTGTGTTGATGCTTATTCCTGTCATGATGACAAAAATTCCACCTCATTCTGCATCTCTTGACTATTAAAAGAATAGAAGGAAACACAACCATCCGTGATCAAAGCGGCGATGCAAACCTCTGCAAGATGTTTAGATTCTAAAAGACTGTGAGAGAAACTGTGTGATAATGGGACTAAATCAGCAAATTGCATTTAAGAATAAGAATAATAATCAGTGACAGGATAATGACACTAGGTATAAGACAAAACTTTTACCCGCTACTTTTTGTGTCACGTCGTTAAAAGGCTTCCCTGCATTTAATTGCACTGAGGATACAAGTAATCAAAACTGAATGTCATGTTAAAATATCTGACATAAAGAGACAGTCTGCAATAGAAAATAATTGCCTCTCTTATTAAGGTGACCTTGAGATTAAATAAAAGAAAAAGTAAGTTTAAAAGGAGATGATGAAAAGCTCTACTTTTGTTGGAAAAGGATTCACAAGAAAATATACAGTACATCTATGATCTGCTCTCAGTGGTAACACTTGCACAAACTGTCATATTTCATCTTACTCTCATCTGTCTCGACCAAAGAAAATTTGGTCGGACAACAGCATTTCGCCCAACTAATCGACCAGTTGACCAATAGCTGTGAGCCCTGTTAATGTTTCTACCCATGATGCTGAGATGTTGCTTGACGTTTTTACCCCATGTTTAAATATCTCTCTTAAACTCTGGTGTCTCTGTCTGGCAGCGTCTCTCCGTGCAGAGCTGAACCACCTCCACGCTGCCTCCATAGAGCATCTAAAGCAGATCCACCTCAAAGAAAACACTAACGCCAAACGAGAGTTAGAGAAAGCGATGGAGCACAGCCACCAGCAGGTAACTGTGTCTCTACTTTACTTTGTATCGTCTGCTTTCTTCTTTGTTCTTTTCTTGTGTTTATGTGTGACCTAGTTAAGATCTCCCAACTTATTCTCTTTACTTTTCTCTGTTAATTTGAACAATGCTCATGTATTTTGTCTAGGAACAAGAGCTCCTGGGTCGTATTTCAGACCTGCAAGCGGAGCTGTGCTCTCGTAACAACCGCATCACTGATCTGGACCATGAGATCCACTCTCTGAACGAGACCATCGACACTCTGACCAGAGAGCTGGAGATAAAGGGTAAAGAGGTGCTGCGGGTCCGCAGTGAAGCTAACCATCAGATAAGGTACATAACACCATTCAGCAGATAGTTGGAAGTCAATATGTGTTGTATTTTATCGAAGGGAGCAGAACTAAACTGTGACTGACCCAGTTTTCAGACGATTAATCCTGCACTCTTGTCATTTGGGAATATCCATCTAAACAGTTTATAATCAAAAGCATCATCTTGGGAAGTGTTCTTGCTTTGAAACTCATCTATGTCATGACATGTTTCTGATGTGATGATGAGTTTAGACTTTGTGACTTTGAACAAACAAGACACAGTAGGTACAGCACCTCTGAGTGGTCATTTTGGGAGCTGAGTTGTGACCATTTGAAGTGAAAATAGACAAAACTTTTGTTCTAACTTTTCATTAAGGAGTGAATTTTGATTGCACAATGTAATAGCTATCGAATAATGACACCATTTGCATCTAGATTGGTTCCCTATAAGCCTCATTTTCACTATTCACTACTGCACAACCAAAACAAGAAGAGGATAGCGCATTTGTTTTCCCTTGGTAGCTATCGAGAGCTATCCCCAGTTACCAAAGAGTGTCAATACAAGTTCAGGGGGAGTTAAAACGTTGTCTTTCTTTCTCCCACTTTAATTTGACCACAACATGCATATGTGTTCCAATAACACACAGTGAAAGTTTTGTACTTAGATTTCATGCTTTTCCAGTGGTTCTCCAGTGATATAAATGCACTTCCACAGAGCTGGGGGACTTGCAAGAAACAGATATCAACACAGATATCCTGACCTCTGCTCCCTTGTATGGGTCAAGCCCCCAAAACACTCAATGCTGCACTTCTTATGATGTAATTCAACAATAACGAGTGTCACTGTTACATGGTTTGTCAACCAGAGAGCACTGACAAGTTAATTTTTACACTGTAAAGCATCCCACTTGGTCTGTATTTTGGTCACTTGGTAACAGTGTTTTAACAGAACAGACTTTTAACAAATGTGTTTGTCAGTGACCTTTTTTTCCATGACTAAGATGAGATGGCAGGGACGTCCAGAATCCAGAATCCAAAAAATGTCATTAGTCCCACCAGGGGCAATGTGTTTGAACAGCTTACCTTGCACACATACTATAAGTTAACATACAGTACAGAGTTAAGTGGTTTAAAGGAATCAATAAATGAAAAAAAGTTAATAGACTGATTATCCATAAAAGAGATTAAAAAACAAACAGACATTTTTTTTTACAGAGAATTTAAAAGACGAATAGCAGAGGGAATAAAAGATATTGAATACTTGTTAGTTTTAGAAGCTAAATCAGAAAATAAAAATGAAAAAAAAAAAAAGTCCTAGTGTGTCACTCCTGTGATCTTAGAGCAGATTTTAACAATGCTGTTTAGACTCTGTCTTTCAGTGTGAGGCTATGAAACCAGCAGATAAATGAAAAACACAGGACTGATCAAAAAAAGGCAGAGGATGAGAAGGTGAATTCTCTGTTGCCTTCGCTTCACAGTATCTGCATCAAATTTAAGATGTTTATCAAAAAAGGAACCTAAATATTTGTAAGAGATCACCCTTTTCACAGTTTCAATGTGAATAATGCTTTCTTTGGCTGTGTCTCTGTTACGTCTAAAATCAATAATCCACTCCTTAGTTTTAGATACGTTTAAGTCCAAGAAAGTATTATCACACCAAGAAATAAAACCCAAAAGAGCATTCCCATGGTCTGATTCTGATCCCTGGACAAGAGACAGCAATGCGGTATCTATCAGCTGCCCTGCTGGGTGCTCCTGCATTCATTATAAAAAATAATGGTGAAAGAACACATCCCTGTGGTGAGCCGTTGGATAAAACTAGAGTCTGAGGGTCAGCCATCTACAGAAACCCTCTGCTCTCTGGTAATTAAGAAGGCCAATATCTATAATACAAGCCGGTGGGGCAGATTAAACACTCAACACTAACTGTACTATCAACAAGCAATATTGTTGATGAAAAAAGACAAGATGAAATATGCAACATACCTGCAGCACACAATAACAACAGTCAGATGGACTCCAAGTAACTTCCTTACATGAAGGTTCAGTTCTGGAGAAAGACAGTTGATTGTTGAGTCTTATTTCCAGGAGTTCCAGTAGACTTCCAGTAGTTTTAAAGACAGTTTTGGGTCCCAGTCCAGTTGTTGAATTATGTTCGCTCAAAATAAAAATGCAAATCAGAACATGTTCCCTGTCTGCATGTATTCCTATAATTGATACCATCAAACAATGAGACGAGACACTTTCTGCAAAGCTGCATTCTTAATGATTCAACTTGTGTGTCTCATCAGATAATGACAAGATAAATCTTATCTGAAATAAGTTTGACGAAAATGACAAAATTATTGGTTTTGGCTCAACTAGATTGACTGAAATTTCCAAGATAATCTAATGACAAGAAAAAAAGATTACAGGTAACAGGTTACACTGACTACAACTAAAATAGCTTTGGTTTTATTTGACGAAAGTACGCCGAAAATACCCAGACTTTTAGTCAACTAAAATTATAGCAGCCTGTGCTACTCAGATCAGCATTGTTTTCTTAGATGAAACTTGATTCTACTCAGTTCCCATATGTGACAGCAGCACCCTCTCCATTACTTCCTCCCACAGTAGCCATGGATACCATTTCATTTAATCATGACAAGACACCCCACATTCCTTGTTCCAGCTCTGCTCTCTGGGTCCCAGCTGAGTACGTGTGCAGCTGCACATCTTGTCGTCTTCCTCTATAATTTATTAAGAATTAGGCGTCAATCTCATCACTCTGTACCAGGGAATTAAGTGTGTTTGTGAGCATTATCCAGGATGTGCAGTGAAAATACACACACCAGTGATTACTATTAATATGTGAAGTTGTGATATTCCCCAGCACTTAAGGATCCCACACAGATAACATGACCTAATGTTGCCTCATGGTTTATGTATGCCTGTCTGTGCTGCAGGGCCCACGAACAGGACCTTTCAAAGAGACATGAGAGGGATCTGGGGGAGATAAGTATAGTCCATCACAGAGAAACACAAATCATGCTGGCTGACTTCAACAAGGCCCAGGAGGTCCTCAAAGACAAGATCACTGCGCTACAAATACTGTAAGTTGCAGAAATGTGTGATGAAAGTCTGTTGTGTTGCTGCTTTGGGCTGCCACTGTTTAACAGTGTTAACAGAGACTCACAGTTGTCTCTTTTGTCAAAGTCATTGCTTTCAAATGTCTGTTTCTTTCTTTCTTTGTCTATTTTATAAAAATAATTTTACATGTAATATGTTATTACTATTACAGTTTTTTAAAAAAATGTCTGTCGTGTCTGTGTGTCCAGGTTGGAGGGGACAGAGGAGAAGTTAAGAAACAGAGAAAGCCGGCCAGAGGACCTGCACGTCATAGCAGAGCTCAGAGAGATGGTCACCGAGAGAGAAGCTCTGGTGAAAAAGCTTGTGGTGAGTAGACTGGGTGGTCTCTGATGTACTTAAAGTCATTTCCGAAAACACTCAAATCAGGTAAATGTTTTTAAACTGCAGTCACAGATATCGCTGGCCGACATCACAGCTGTTGCTGGATTTTATCATCCGGAGCAGACAAAGTAATTCCGGTAAATGTGCACTGCAGTATCAGTGTCATCAAAGATGTTTTTGCGGGGAAACACTCACCACTCTGTAAAGATAGAGGAAACCCTCTGCTATGTACAGAGTGAATAATGTCTCCAGTTGACTGCAGGATTTCACCACAATATGGCAGAATGTTTAAGTTTAAAAGTTCATTTTTTAACTTGGGAAAAGCAGTTTGACAGATTCCTCCACATCTCATTGTTTTCATAAGCAGAGGCAGTGTGCACAGTGAGTGAAGCAACTGAGCAAACTGCATCTCAGGGTCTCTATCAGTCTGTGTGTAAATGATGAAGACACTGAGATCCAGTTAAAAGGGTTAAAACCATTTTGTAAAACGATGACTAAATACACTGTTCCAGTCTCAGTTTTCATGCACAAAACTGTCAAGGTTTTCCCAGGTATTTGTTTAAGTTAAAAGCCTTGTTCCAATGCTCGCCCTTACACCTTATTCCAGTTGAAAACATTTACTGATATACATCATATAATTTGTTGGTTAACACTTTACTTGAAGGTATCTACGTAAGGGTGACATAACACTGTCATAACTATGACGTGACATAGTCATGAACTTGTCATTAACATTATGTACATGTCATAAATGTTTATGACTGCTGTCATAAATTGTCATGCGGTTTATGTAATGACAGGTTGACATTGTTTGGGTTGTCTTGATTATGACAACTTGACATTAATCAAAGTGACATTACCAGAAGATGTCTTTGTGGGTTGACAACCCAAACAAAACCGAATGACACTTAATGACAGCAGTCATAAACGTTTATGACATGTACATAATATTCATGACAAGTTCATGACAGTGTCATGTCATAGTTATGACAGTGTTATGTCACCTTAATGTAGATACCTTCAAGTAAAGTGTTATCATTTGTTGAGAACAAAATGCCGAAACAACTGTCATTAGAAACCAAAATCATCAACCCACAGAGGGCTGGATTCAAAATCACACCAAAAATCAAGAAAAAAAAATTTAATTGAATTTTATCACGGCAACTCATAATGTGGCTCAGTAGTGTATATGGACCCCACGTGCCTCTATGCACTACTGACAACGTCTGGGCATGCTCCTGATGAGTCAGCGGATGGTATCTCGAGGGATCTCCTCCCAGACCTGGATCAGGGCATCAGTGAGCTCCTGGACAGTCTGTGGTGGTACTTGGCGGCGTTGGATGCACCGATACATAACGTCCCATAGGTGCTCAGTTGGATTGAGGTCAGGGGAACGAGAGGGCCAGTCAATGACATCAATGCCTTTGTCATCCAGGAACTGCCTACACACTATGGCCACATGGGGCCAGGCATTGTCCTGCACCAGGAGGAACCCAGGGTCCACTGCACCAGGAGGAACCCAGGGCCCGCTGCACCAGGAGGAACCCAGGGCCCACTGCATCAGCGTAAGGTCTGACAATCGCTCTGTGGATTTCATCCTGGTATCTAACAGCAGTCAAGGTACCACTGGCTATGACATGGAGGTCTGTGAGACCCTCCCAGGATATGCCTCCCCAGACCATCACTGGTCCACAGCCAAACCGGTCATGCTGGATGATGTCACAGGCAGCATAACGTTCTCCAGACTCTTTCACACCTGTCACATGTGCTCAGTGTGAACCTGCTCTCATCTGTGTAACTGCCAGTTCTGGTGTTCTCTGGTGAATGCCAATGAAGCTGCATGGTGCTGTGCTGTGAGCACAGGTCCCGCTAGAGGACGTCGGGCCCTCATGTCACCCTCATGGAGTCTGTTTCTGACAGTTTGGTCAGAAACATGCACACCAGTAGCCTGCTGGAGCTCATTTTGTAGGGCTCTGGCAGTGCTCCTCCTGTTCCTCCTCACAAAAAGGAGCAGATATCGGTCCTGCTGCTGGGTTGATGCCCTTCTACGGCCCTGTCCAGCTCTCCTGGTGTAACAGCTGGTCTCCTGGTGTCTCCTCCATGCTCTTGAGCCTGTGCAGGGGGACACAGCAAACCTTCTTGCGACCACACGTATGGATGTGCTATCCTGGAGTAGCTGGACTACCTGTGCAGCCTGATTGGGCTGCAGGTGCCACCTCATGCTACCAGTAGTGACAAGGACACTAGCAGAACACAAAACTAGAGAAGAAACAGCCAGGAAGGATAAGGAGAGAGTCTGTCTGTGGCCACCACATGTAAACCCATTCCCTTTTTGGGGATTGTCTTGCTTTTGCTATTGTTTTCATTGAGAGACCCCAAGCAGCAGAAATAACATGTGACGTGTGTAAGAGCTGTCTATCTGTCTTTTTGTGCTCCCTCCTCCCCTTCAACGCTTTAGACTTTGCTCAAGGAAATAACCCACAATGCCTCACATCACAACAGTGATGACGAGGAAAAGAAAACATGTAATTAGGTTTTCTTTTTACAACATAATGACTGTAAACATTGAGAGTAGTGGGTTGTGCTGCAGGAGTGGTTTGATAAGTTCCCGTGGACATTTTGATACTTTCTTCCACTGCGGAAAACATTTGGCAGCCACATTTTAAGCGTACAGAAGATGAGAATTTGATTCTTGAAAGACTTGGGTGGATTATCACGTTAACACGTCATCTTGTTTTATAGGACGACAAGAAGTTCTACCAGCTGGAGTTGGTCAACAGGGAGACGGGGTTCAACAAGGTCTTCAATTCCAGTGCCAATGTTGGAGTAATCAACCCTCTTATCAAGGTGAGAGCTCTCATACGGCCTTGTCAGTGTGAGTGGCATGGCTGTAGAGGAGCACGTGGGTGCTTATGACATCATCAGCCCCTTTGAGCTGAGTGGCCTTCATGCAGCAACCTCTCAGACAGGTGAAATGACAAAATATGTGGGAGGACTGTGTTCTCAGTGTCATAAATACTACTGCGTGTGACCACTGGTTTGTAACGTTTTTATTTTGAATGCTCCTCATTGCTCTACCTTAAACACCACACTTGTGTTTCACGATGCATGCACTAGATTTTTTTAGATTATTTTATCAGAATTTGACATGAATAAAAATAGTACATGCACACAGGCAGCTGCTGCATGCAGTTTGGCTGGTATCCACCTTTGTTTACAGTTGCCAAATCAGGTTATTGATCATTATTGAAGGTAATAAAGGTCGCTGTCATGATTGTATATTTGTCTGTATTATATTGGAATTGATCCGCAGCAAAGCTAGAACCATGCAGTGACGGACAAGGACAGCTGCTGTGCTCACACACTGTGAGAAGAGAGGAATATTTGTAATCCTCGTGCTTGATTTTATTCTGTGTTTTCTGGTACGTTTAATTATTTTCACTCTATGTAATCTTACCTTGCACTGATCTTTTTGTTTGAGCACTGCGAGCCCCCAAAGCACCAAAATCATCCCATTCTGCTGCTCATGTGAACATTACACACCGCCTCGCATGACGTTTGTCATGAAAGACTGATCTCTGCACACAAAGCTGCTCATCATCCTTCTTACGTGCACACAGCTGTCATACCTGCTGTCTGATCTCGGGAGTCATTCAGAAACAATAATGCTTGATTTCAGCATCATAACATCACTCCTCTCCTTCCTCGCTTTCCTCCTCCTCCTCCTCCTCCTCCTCCTCCTCCTCACGCTGCTCACTGTGGGGAGATAACACACACATCCCTGGTTCCCTCCTTTACACTTCTAAGCCCCCATGTGCAGGATCATCTCTGAGTTTGGCAACTCCTAGCGGTAGTATTAAGAAAGTGTCTGTGGTCGGCAGCGACACACCTCCCTTCGCCAGCAGAGCCTCTTTTTTAAGCCCATTTATGGCGACAGGTTTTTTACCATTTTGAATTTATTGCTACTTTTAATGTTCTATCATTGCAAAACTGCTGTTTGTTTTCTGTAATATATTGAAGTTCATATCACGTTGTGTAACTGACCTCATGATGACCCCGAACAGCAATTGTCCAGTTATAGTTTAGCGACTGTTACTGGGCACGTCAGGTCTGTTGAACAGATGGATGAAAGTTTGATAGTTGCCAGTTATAGTTTGACTCTGCTGTCCATTTGTCAAAGTGACCTTTTATGCCAGGGAAACATAATCTGTGGCCATAGATGTACAGTTTGCGCTCCTGCTTGCTGCACACAAAGGGAAGCCGTGCAGCAGTCTAACAGCATCATAATTACATTTCATCATTAAAGTAAGCTGATTTCATAAAGAAAAAGACAAACTCGTTTAATCTGATGAATCACTGAGGAATTTGTTTCAAGGGATGGAAGCTTCAAATGTCAAAAGAAATGACAGCCCTTGTGTGGTTGCAGGTTGCATTAACCCTTTAAAGCTTGAGCAAACTGGCTTGATTTCTTTCAAAAATATGGGAAGAAGGCAGTGAGCACCTTAACTAGAAATTACCCAAAAAGAGCAAAAAAAAAAAGGAAAAAGTTCCACGAAAATGACCTGAAGATAAGCAATAAAAGAAGAAAGGAAATGACCTGGGAAAAAGGGGTAAAAATTGAAATATAATTATAATAACCATATATATAGTTTTCTGGACATTCATTTGTTCTTTTTCCTATTTTTTTTTTTTAAATCAATTTCTTCTAGCTTTTACCAATGTCTTGCTCATTGTCATTTTTTCCTATGTTTTCGAAAAAAAATCAAACCTATTTGTTCCGGTTTCAAAGGTTTAAATACTTGTGAAAGGCACCTGAATGCAGCACAAGAAAACTGATATCAATCCAGGTTTCAAAGGGTTAAAAAAGCCATTCAGGATTGGTCTGGCACCTACAGTGTTGTATTCCCCCACTGTGTGGAAGCCAGGTCGTAGACGCCCTCTTACCAGAATTCAGATTAACTTTAGCAATTCTCTCCATTTCTTCATTGGATTGGGGACAGTTTATATTCCAGGAGCCGCAGCCAAACTCCTTCCCAGAGACAGCATTTCATTTACCGAACACATTTGCTACAAACTAAATTCATTCCTCTTACACAGCATCATCTTCCCCAACCCTGCCTTTCTATCGCCTCTTTCCTACTGGACAAAAAAACACTGACACCTACTTAAATCTGGCTTTTGTCTTTAGTGGGAAAGGTTACACTCCGCATTTATTCCAAGGACGTGTGTTCTCCTGCGTTTAAAACACCTGCATATACACCCTAATTTTGGTGGAAAAAAATGGTCAAAGTGTTTTCATAGATAAAAACAGGCAGCCAGTCAGCCCTCAGAACTGTCAGCTGTCCCACCATGCATCATGAAGGACAGGAAGAGGAGGGACTGGAGGGGGAGGAGGTAGAACCAGGCGGCCACTTTGAGCCTCCTCACCCCCCCCCCCCCCCCCCCTCCTGAGGTCCCTCCCCTGCCACTGTTCAGCCCTCTTCCTCTCTCTCCTCTTCCTCAGCATCCTCCTCTTCCTCCTCCTTCTCCTCATCCTCCACATCATCCCATGCCAAGCCTTGCTCTTCCTCATGCTCCTCATCCTCAGGAAGCCCTGGTGCAGCATCAGGGCCTACAAAGCTTTAGGAGGTGAGAACTACTCTGTCTTACTGTCACTGCTGCCCCTCAGTTCACTTTCACTTCACCTGATTCAGGGAGGGGAGTTACGTGATATTTGCTGCCCCCACTGCATGTTTCTCTCACCTCACTTCTTAGTCTCCCTCCCTCCTATCCTCACCCCTCTCCCCAGAACCTGAAGGAGCTTATTTTCTTAAAAGGCAGACGTTGGCCTTCTATCAAAAATCAGATGCTTGTTATCCACCTCTGATGTGACGTTCATCTTGTTTGGCTCTTCAGGAATGATAATCTGTGAAGTGTGGCAGCCACTTGCAGAGCCAGTTCTCCATTACATAGACAGACATGAGTAGACATAATTATTTTGACATGACTTTTTGTCATCTTCTTTTCCTCACCAGACACTTGCCACCACGAGGATGATACCTTGGCAGTTCAGTGCATATATTACAAAAACGAGGCTTTTTATGAGCATACTGTTAAATGTGTCTCCTCAAATTCATGTGAATGATTCAAGTATTTTTTCTCGTTGCTAACACATAATAAGGCAATTAACGTTTGTAATTCAAGGCTAACTTTGGTTTTTTTCAACCTGGACTCTATTTTCCAATGTTTTGTGTCTGAATGACGAATGGGAACAGTTTTTGAGACTTGTCCAGTATTGAGCAAGGGAGCTGCAACTGGCAGGCTGAAGTGTTACCACTTGGGGCATGTTCACACAGTTAATGCTCGTATACTAAAAGTGCTTGTTTTTGCCACTGAAAGGTTCAGGTTGTTCTTCCAAGTGTCTTATGGAAAGAATCCTACAGAGATAGACCTTTTTGTTAAAGACTAAGATCCTTTTTATGTACCCAGAACCAGCCTGAATTTGCCATTGCCAAACCCTCCAGACTCCATTTAAATAAACAGTAGTTTTATCATCCAAAACACACACCATTCAAAATCAACCAAAGCAACCCCCACAAAACTAGGGCTGCCCCTGACTAAGAATTTTCCTAGTCAACCAATAGTCATCATTCAGGACCATTAGTCGAATAGTCGCCTGCATGTTTATGATATTAATGTAGTTATTAAATTATATATTTTGGGCAGGGCAACACAATGGTTTGAGTTGAAGGTGTGAGAAAGAATAGTATCAGTAACATTGTTAACACTGTGCTACATTACAGAGAAATACAAAACCATACTAATGAACCTTCATTAATAAAATCGGCTCTTACGTCTGGAACCTCCCGTCTACAACAGGCTTGAGACGTGCACTCATTGAGGACTTGGCTCAGATTCTTGAGTTACTCTCTTATCCTGGAGCCTCCTTAAGGAATCTGATCCCGTTTCTATGGGCGGTGGGAGGCCCCCAATTAACCTTCATTAATATAGGCCTGGTGTATGTCACACACTGAGCGAGCCGCCTGTTAATGACGCTGTCAGCAAAGCAGTAATGATTGTGTGGTGGCTAATGGGCATGAAGGTACTTACATGTTTCAGATGATACGTCATGTTTGTAGTCGATGAATGAAGATGAGTTTACATATCAGCTTGGGTTCATTCTTCATGACTTGTTGTCAGAGGCTTATTATGACAATCTGAGCCTGTCAGTGGCTTTCAGTGGATGTAAAATGACACCCCCCGAGTGGTTATGTTGCAACTTGTTTCCAGCTGCTGGCTAAAGTGGTCTCACTCAATGCTGGACCATTTTCAAAAATTCAAAATTCAAAAAGCTCCAGGTTGAAGTGCTGTGTCTGTTATGTGCATAGAGTTGCATGGGAAGCTCTTCATTCCACAGACTGCTGCAGTCTTCCTTCATTAGTTCAGGGTCAACAGAGGAATATAATGAAGATAAAATCTCCTTTTGATCCATTATGCTTTAACATCTCATTTTCCCTTTTCGTATCATTGAACTATCACACAATCTTACACAGAATCTTCTTTGAAACATATTCTCAATCCTCAGCGGCTTATAAAAAGAAGCCAACCCTGAAACTTTGCACTGACAAATCAGTCTCTATGGGAACTCAAACTCTGAGTGACGCCAAGAAGGAATGAGTGATTTAAAAGCGCTGCAGTAACTTAAAAGTGCAAGACGCAAATGTGAAGCCATTAAGATAAGGCTTTTGTGCTTTTGTTCTCCCAGTAAAAAGGCAGTGGACACACAGTGTAAGAGGAGATGAAGGAGTGCTGCGTGCTGCAAGCACCGATTAGAAAACACCGGGAGGTCTGCTGCTGAAAAACTACACACCAGCTGAAGCAAAGAGTTAGTTTGAAATCTGGATGTTTGTTCTGAAAAGCTGTTTTTAAAGGGAGAAAACACTTTGTTAGTGCTGCTTTTTGTCTTTTGTTTTACAGTTTTAGTGTTATTGTGAAATGAGAGCACAAGTTTTTCTCACTTGTTAATTTGTAAGATAGAAGAACAGAGAAAAACAGCTGCAGTCGCAGTGTTGATATACTGTACATGTGTAAAAAGCTGAAGCTAATTTCCAACACCAGTCCCCTGATGGGCATTTATAGTTCAAGTGGTCATTAATCTGTAAGTTTTCGTCTGCTCCGCTTTTTCCTCTGTTTCTATCTGGAAAGCAGAGCCGCATGTGTGCTGGGTTTAGAAAATGAATGGATGAAAATTTGCTGGTTGTGGTTTGATCCCGAGCTCCTGCTGTGCATGTGTTGAAGTGTCCTTGTATGTCGGGGTAAAACAGTCGAAGGCCCTGTTTACACCTGGTGTTAACATGCGTTGGCTCGAAGTACAGGTGTGAATTCACCCAATGTGTCCTCAATGCGTCTTGATGTGCAATGTGTGTACACTATGGCTGCACAATATTGGAAAAAACTGACATTGGGATCTTTACTTTTTTGCAATACATATTGCAATATATGAATATATATATACACGTATTCACAGTACATTACTTGAATTGCTCTATTTAGAAATAATTAACCTAACCTAAATTTAAAATTACTAGTGGGATTTTGTTGTGAAGTGCATCTGCATAGAAAAATAATAATGATAAAAGCTAACTTTTTAGTCCGAAGGAGAGCGGGGGAAATTAGTTTAATTAGTTTAATACACTGGTTGACTTAACATGGCACCATTGTATTTATATAATATATAATACCACAGTCATTTCGAACATTTTCGTCATCTCAACACTTCCTGTATCTGTTTAAAATTAAAAGCCCATTATAACTTCGGTGGAGAGAATCCCTCAATTTTCTAAACAGGTTTTATTGTGAAACAGGATTCAGTGACTTGTATATTTGCGTACAGTACTTCAAATGTAGCTCCTGCCATCTGGTGGCACTTTTTACGTTACTACAACAACATTTTGGCTGGCACATGAACAGACACAGTGACTGACATAATAGTAATAATAACAAAAATTGTACAAGAATAATCCAATGACATCACACACATTGTGAAAGACAACCAGGGATGATTGGTCATGGACCGACGTGTAGTCTGTCATGTCTGTCTGCCAAGTCACGGCACGATTTTATGACTCCACAATTGCCTAATATGACATAGTGACTGTTGGAACAGACAAAAATGTTGTGTAGTGGGAATCCAGCATGAGTGTGAACATTACCTTTCCGACCTCGGGTTTCCTCTGGTTTCTTTAGGCTAACTCAGTTATCTTAGCCTGGAAAGTAGCTGGTAACTAGCTTTAATCGTCCAGCAACTCTGCAGTGAAGAATGATAGTGGGACGCTGTGATCATGAAGTCATCAAGATTCTTTATTTCTTCTGTGCAGCGAACACAAAACTTGGCTTTTTTCACAGTTTTTACACTGAAACCTGAGCTTACCGAGACCCATTTGACTGGAATATGTCAAAAGTAGACCCCATCTGTATTGTTTTGATTTTGCCAACATGCCAAGGTCAAAGAGGCATTGCTGCCTCCTGCGAGTTAAAAACAATAATGCATTTTATCTTTTCAAAGGGAAATTATGTGCATGTTTATTTGCATACAGAGTGGGAAAGTGAGATTTGATCCCAAGTGGTCACTTAAGATGGATGTGGACGCATTCTAATGCCAGTTGTGAACAGACAGACTTGGAGCTGTCCATTTGTGATTTAATCACCCAAGATGCATGTTAATACCAGGTTTAAATGGGGCCTAAGTTCCTTTGAGGTCATGTATTGTGGACGTCACACCAGCCTTCACTTGTTTGGCATCTTAAACAAGCCTCCACTGGATCTCCCTGACTGGAACTGCTCACAATAACTTCACCCATGAGAATCTCCCTCTGCTATTTTCTGTTGGTGCCTGACAAGCTACCATGCTCCCAAGCTTGCCCACTAAAAATGTGTGTATATCTAATTGTACACGTCTGTATGTTCAGTGTGAGCATCTCTCTGTCTCTTACTTCTCATCATTCTAACACACCTGTTTCTCTTCCTTCCCTCAGCCTTCCTGAGGCCAACGCCGCGACACCATCCGATCTGAGGGCGGCGGAAGCAGGAAAAAGCAAAGAACACGTTCTAAGAGAAGAGGAGCTATGCGCCCAGCACTTCTCTTTCTGACCGGCAAAAAAAAAAAAAAAAGAAAAAAAAAAGTGTCTAAAAATGAGGCAATGGGACAGCGAGCTAAAGTTGGACAGCAATCAAACTGTAGGTTTTGAGAGTCATTTGGGCGACATCAATATCAAACGTCCACCGCTAAATGTAATCACAGCGCTCCTATCAATCATGTGCAGGACTGAGACTCCAGTGTGATTGAAACCTTAGGGCTTCCATACATGGTGAGAATGGTGAGTAGTGTGGCTTGTTAGTGCATCATCATGAAAGTGTGCATGGCAGCAGGAGGTGAGGTGATAAAAACACGTTTATACCATTGGCATTGTGCAAAACATGACATCTGTATGAGCTTCAGAGTGGTGAGAGATAAATATAATCTTAAAGGTTTACAAGACTTCATCACCCATTAATTTTAATAAACTAAGACCCACAACTCTAGATGTAGAATTTAGGAGGTGTGGAGGTACTGAAGAGACTTGCAGCTCTTGTTACCTTTAAAGTCATTCAGTCAAGATGAGGGCTGCATTAATAGTTATAACAAAAGACAGCAGAAGTATTTTAGTATTAAAGGATAATTCTGGTGTATTACAACTTGGCTGCTACTGGGAATCCTCCCTGGAAACGAGATGTAAGCGAGGTGTATAAACAACTCAACGGTCTGTCAGCAGCAGAATGGACAGCAGCTGGTTAACCTGCCTTCACCAGGGTATCTGACAGCAGACAAAAACAAAATAGTTTTCATGTCAGCGCCATGGGAAGAAATCATGTTTATAGGTATTGATTCAATAATTTTATTTCCCCGCTGTCCACTGCAGGGTCACTTTTAACGGAGTCACTTTTAATACAGTGGTTTTATATAATCTGGCTAAGTTCTTGGTTTGTGTTGACAATTTTGTGTATAAAATGTCTCGTCATAAGTCAGAGAAATAATGGCCAAAACCTCTAAAATAATATCCAAGTTGTAGGAAAGCTGAATTATCCTTTAAAACTGAAGTGCGGGACTTTGACGTCTAAATTAACGTATGTTACATTCAAGCCCCCACCACCAGGGAAAGCTCTCTGTACTGAACTGAGCTGAAACGTTTTTGGATTGCATACTATACAAGATAAAAAAAAAAGGAACTTTGCATTCAGAGGATTAAAGTCGAAAAAAGTCTTGCAGAGCACTCCTGGTGGTGGGTGAGATGCGGTGAGCTCACCTGCAGAAATATGTCATAAGCATGCGTCAGTAGTGTTTGTGTAATTACTCTCACTGCCAGAGGGGGAGACAACAGTTCTGCCCTCAGATTTCGCAGCCTTCTGTCAGTAGCATGAAACGCTCAGAAACATTTTCTCACCTCTTTGAAATAATGTCCCCTTTTCTCTCCGCGGCTGAAACCACAGCTGGACTCTTCAGCTCATACAAAGATGTCACAAACAGTGTTGCAGTGAGTACAAGGTGTGGCACTACTAACATACTTTAGATTAAGAGGAAGCGTTCTCAGCACATATAGGATGAGTTTGTCTCTTTTTTGTACTTTAACATGTGTCTTACAAGCTGTAATCAGACTGGAAGTGCTTTGAAAGTTCAGCCAGGATAAAGTGATTTTTGCCTTGATACTTGCCTTTAGTCGTTCATGCTGTGTCCCCATGTGTAAATACACACACTCGAACGTGTATTGAGGAAACAGAACGACCTAGCTGTTGATTCTGGTTGTTTTTTTGGCCTCTACAGTAGGATGAACTACAGTATACCACAATAACGACACCAGCAAAAAAAAAATTCAAAAAAATAGGAACAAAGACTAACTTTAGCTTGCTGTCCCAGAGCTTTGACTGTGTACATACAGTATATGTTTGAAAGTCATTTTCAAATCTCCGAGCTAGCTGAGGGGCGCTTGATTTACCGTTCCAGACACCTCAGAAGTCTCAGGAGGGGAAACACCACGAGAAAGTGAATCAAGCACCCCTCATATTTTTATTATTCCAGTATTTATAATGTAACAAGCTACTGTTTTTCTACGGTCTGTTTGTGATGCCAGTGGAGTCGGAGACATACAGAGGGAGAGTTCTGTCAGCGACATGCAGAAGTTGATTGACTCCTTGCAACTTTTTTCTTAATGCCAAGGAGTGTTTAGTTAAACGCTTTATTTTCATTACGAGCTCGGAGTTCATGTCGGTGACGGAAGTCTTTGGCTACATGTCTCTGCCTGTGGGGCAGGCCATAGAGCATGTGAAAACAGAAACACTATCATAATGCTGCTGTCACTCACTTGAATTCCTCATATCTCCGTTTTTTGGTGTACTGTCTGTTTTTTAACTTGACTTGAAAGTTTACATAGTTCTCGTGCTGCGTAATTTTCATGACCTGAAGGTCCACAAAGTCCATTCAGTAACCTGTACAGTTTCCAAACTGCATGGTCATCATCAGCCTGTAAGAGGCTGTGTTTCTTACTTCTTGATACGTGGATAGAGAGACGTGAGGTTTGAGAGTTTACTTCCTCTCAAACTGACACCCGCGGGGTCCATTCAACAGCAACACAAACAGTTCAGTTACATCACAGCATCGATCGATGCTCGTCTTCCATAACAGAATCAACCAAGGCCTCAGTGGTTCAGGAAGTGTTTGTGCTGTCATTGTTTTTATGTATGGATCACACACAATATCAGACGCACCTAAATAATACAATCCAATAAAATCCCACTACATAGAATTGAATCTCTGATAAAGTCTCAACACATATTAAACCCTTGGACAGCTTTGGACTGTTAGGTTTTTTCCATTCAGCCCCTGTACATAGATAGGTCACAAAAACAACTTTGAAGAAGTATTCAAACTAAAAATACCCACTTGCTTACTTTACATGTAGCAGTGTATGTAATGTAAACACTTGCAGTAGTGTCCCTGGACCAGACAACCATATAAAGAAATCTGTTACTAGCTGACATCGGCTTGTCTCAAAAGGTAGAAAAAACAATTAGATCATTCATAGCATTATATAAATGACAGAAAATAAAAGAAAGCATAACAGGTCCCCTTTAAACCATCAGTGCCACATTTTTGGAATTGCCCTCTTGCCCAGAGCCACATGATATATATTATATACCAATCTTCTCATCTGACTGGGAGTAATGCAACATTCCATCATATTTCTCCAGATGAACTTATTAAGTATAATTTAAGTTTTGTCAAACTAAAAGAAATGAAACACTTCCTGAAACAGAGTTGAGACAGAACCTCCAGCAGACATGTCTGTTTTTGTGTCATGGAAAAACTGAAAATGAGCAATCAGATGAAAAAATCTATTAGTTAATACCCTTGTAGAGTCTGATCTACACTGAACTTCTATCATGGCATCCTAATATCCGACTGTCCCCTCATGACAGAATGCAGCGTAATGACATTGAAGCTTTAGTTAGGCTAAATGTCATCAAAGCTGCTACAGCATATTAAACTGTTTAATTGTAAATACTGACCTGTGACAAATACAGATGACGGTGTCGTCTCTGGGATCGTAGTCCCGACGCTGAACCACAGTTGGTTCATTCCTCCATGCTCACTGTGAAGATTAGATTTATTCAAATTACTATGTTAATATATTGACATTTATGCTCAGACATCTGCATCAGACGATGCAGAAGTCTTTAGGTTCTTCTTAGTTTTTTCTTATTAATACAATTTCTCACAATCACCTCCAATTTTACTGCTACTCCTTTTATTTCCCTGTTGGTAATTTCACATATTTGTACTCTAAAAACTAAATCAAGAAGCACATTGTGGGGGACTTTGCTGTCTAACAATGAGAGAGTGTTGAATGTGTTTTACCTTCCAGGCAACCGGCTGCAAAAAATGGTGCCTATTCATTCCAATGGAGTTGCTCGTCTGGGGTATACACCAAAAAAGTTTCTGGCTTTACTACTAGCTTTACTTACACAGTATGCAGCCCACTCATTATGCTTGACATTGTGTCAAAAATGTTCCCCCATAACTCACCGAGACACAAAAACATTGGAAAATAGGGTGCAGGTTAAAAAATACCAGACTTACCCTTTAACTTTGAAAACAATTAAAGCAGACGAGGTATTTCCTGTGACGATTGCCAACCTCAAGAAACTTTAATGTCTCTGTTAATCAGTTCGCAGGATTGTAAAACACACTCATTCTTTTGCTTGGAAACAGCAGGTGACAGAACAATCTCACCACAAGGTCCATTGAGTGGCTGTTCTGGAGCTTTTCATTCTATCACATGATCTTCATCAGCAGAAGGACTTGGCCCTGTTGCTGTTGAATCCCAGGTGCTTAAATTTACACACATTCCTAGCACTTTAAGGACTTCTGGTCCATGTTGACTGCTAAGTTAAAAGTGACAACCCCTGTGATTAGAAAGCTCCAGAACAGCTACTAAATGGGACTTGAAGTGAGATGGTTTATTATGAATGAATAAATGTGTGAAAACACTGTTATTAAATAGCAAAAATGATTTTTTTTTATCTGTTTAGGTTTATGTTTTTATGCAATTGTTCCCATTCACATGTTTTTTTTCTTTCTGCACTATTTGGTTTGTAATGTATGTATTTGCTCAGACACTATTGGTTGATTTTGATGCATTTGTTTATCTGTCCCACACCTGACTGTACTGTTGTTTTAAAGGACATAAAGACATTTCTTGGAGCCTCTTGTGGTCATTAGAAGAACTGCAGGCATTGCCATCACATGACCTTTGTCCATCATTACCCCAAGGTTCATGAAAGTCTTTTTGAAATGTTGTAATCTTTCAAAATGAACTGTTTCTCAACACCTGGCAGAGGAAACTTCTGAAGATTTTTTTTTATTATTATTTTTAACACTGGCATCAGCCAACCATTAGTGAACCATAGAAACTGCAACTTATTAAAACATGAATTGTCTGTTTAGTTTTTTTTATGTGATGATATACTGATCAGGGCTTTGTTCATTTCACTTTCAACTCAGTGTTTCCAAAATTGCAAAAAATCTGGAAGAGAAGATTGTGACATCTTTACACTTCAAGAAATAAACTGAAATAGTAAATGTGTTGCAGTTTGTATTTGAGTTGGAAGTGATTTGATGTCACCCTTGTGACTTATCATTTGATAATGTCTGTCTTGCCATTTTTGAAGTAAAAATATATAACAATTATAGCAACAATATTTATTTATATTTATATCATTTCTGTTGTGTGTTATGGAACAGTAAAATTATGATTGTGAGATAAAGCTTTTTGTTGTGTTCATTTTAGTGTGTATGTCTGTGTGAGGAACAACCACAACATCCTATATGCAGCTGTGTATTGCAGACACAATATACAGTAAAGGGTCGACTGACAGCTTCATTAATAAGGCAAGAAATATGTTTAACTTTTATATCATTACAAAAAAGTTAAATAATTTAATTTGCATTTTTTGTGTATTCAGACAGCCACATGCATGACATTTGTGCCTCTGTTTGCTGTTATTAATGAGGACGCTGATGTTTGTCATCAGTCCTCTAGCTAAATACAAATCTAATTGCAAAGGGTAGAACCTTTTTTTTTTAACAATCTGTTTATTGATTTTTCCACATAAAAATACAGTTGTTCACAAGTTCTGTGTTACAGTTGTCAGTTTAAGAGAAAAGGGTAGAACCTCTTAATATAATTTTATTTAAATGATAAAACCAATTTACCACGACATGTAAAATGCCAAATACCCTCCATACACATTTCAACGTGTCTTAAATTAGAAAACCTAAGCAAATATGAGACAAGTGTCTGCCCTATCAGGATCCTACCTTGGCTAGTTGCTAGGTAAAAAGACAGATAACATACCAAAGAGTTTTGTGATTGGCGCTCCCTTTTGTCGAAGTTGGTATTAAATTAACCAATCGCATTTCACCTTGGCCAGTCGCTATGTGAAAAAAATTCCTTGAACGCTGACATTAAATCAACCAATCACATGTCTCCTTGAAATCAACTGTTTATTGATGAATCAGCTGCTAGCTAAAAGTTGCGTGGCAGCTAACATAACGCCGTTAAAAGCAAGAAACATGGCGTTTTTGTTGCTAGCTTTTTTGGTAACACCCTTTTTATGTCTAAACTAAACATTTTTGGACGGCTGGAGAAGTTTTGGAGAGCCTTTGTGGACTTTTTGTCATCTCCTCTTCCACTGAGGCAACCAGGTAAGTCAGTAATTTATTAGCAGCTAGCTTAATGCTAAGTTACCAATGCTAATGGTTATTTCTAATTATTTTTAGTATGTGTCAAGCCAGTAGTAGTAGTTATGGTGGTGTGGTTAAGTGTTGTTTACTAATTTAAAGATAGCAGCTTAGTAAAACATGTTATAGAGGTGATTAATTTAGCCTTTAAAATGGAAAATTGTTCACTAATTACCAATTATCAGTCTGGAAACGCATTAAAAGAGGTAACATCTAAATAGGAACAGAGTAGAGAAAGCTCCACTAGATGGCAGTCATGCAACAACAATAATAATGCTAGCTTCCCTCAAACAAAAGCTACATAGATAATCCAACGCTGGTCACTGACCTTAAACCAGATTAGATTTCAAGAACATTTTCAATGCAAAATTTGTCTTTAAAATTGTATTATTTGAAGCGATAATGGACATGTTTGAACACTTTTAATCTGATACTGTGTGAGTCTTTTGTGTACAGATACGGTGAATATAATAGCTTTAAGGATGTCCAGCATGTATGACTCCAAAACTGAGTCTTTAAACGCAAGGATGAATGTTGTCTTATTTTCAAATTATCATTTTTTTCTCCTATTTTCAAATTTGAATCGCATATAAATTGTACAAACCATCAGTTATCTACACCATCTATGAGTTTAGGACTGGTCAAATTATCTTTTGAAGCTGTTTTTGACGACGTAATCTGTATTTGGATTGTTGTTTTTTTACATCTCAATGCATAAAATTAGGATTTGCAATTAATAAAACATTTCCCCACACTTGCAGCAGGAGAAGCCACTTTAATTTTATTGACATGCGATTTCTTACATAGTTTAAAAGTCAGGTGCATGGTACAATCTTCCAAACATACACAGAAGAACAAAAGTGCAATTTATTTTCAATAATTTCTAATCCCAAATGTAATTGTGATTTATATTAACACATTCTCAGTCCTGGCAAATATCATGAAGATACATTATATGTAAATGTGGCTGGTAAGTTGTAAAATTCCTGATATGTGTGATCATATAATACATTCTTATTATGCACTTCAGATTTAGGAATCTGACTTTACAGTTTGTTTTTATACACTCTTGCTGCTACAATCAGGGCACGTGCTGTAATACACCAAAAATTTCCATATTAGTCAGGAATAATTCAAAACTGAATGACATAAACAAAAAAAGTCATTAAGTGAAATCACACCATGCAAAGTGAAGTCTTCTTCACAACTGATAAACTGCATGTACTGTATATGTATATATCAGGCTTGCAGTATACCAGAAGCTGTGTGTGCATGTGCGCGTGTGCGTGCGTGTGTGTGTGTGTGTGTGTGTGTGTTTAAAACTCAAATGTACATTGACCTCTAGGCCCAAGTAAAGTAGTCCATACTTAACATAGTGGATTGTAGGAGTGAAATGTTGCCCCTCAGAGCAAAATGCTAAGAAGGTTGAAGATGCTCTCAGTCTTATTAACATACTTTACAGGCTCACAGTACTTAGAATAATCTCTAAGTATGATGTCAAGTGTTATATGTTACATAATAATCGGTCACACTGAGTGTCATATCAGACCTGCTACCGTCATACTAGATTCTAACACACTTGGCCATCTGTCATACTGATAATAAAAGGGACTTCACGCTCAGTGTGTTTACTTAATTGACAGGTGCCTCAGCCTGTCACACTCAGCCACAGTGTTTGCTGCTGTCCTGTCCCAGTTTCTTTTTGCCAAATTTGGATTTTTAGGCTGCCACAATTGCTGCATTGAGGTTTCAAAATACAGAAACCTGATGTCACAGACACTACAGCCATGTTTTTACTGCCTTTGGTCTCTGGCAGTGGCAGGTGGAGGAGGAAATTAAAATGCAAATGGGAAAAGAATAATTTCCAGCATGTTTATTTTTCTCCTGGGGATGGTGGTGTTTGGGGGGCTGCAGGAAGCAATAGGACTCATGGGAATTTGAAAATGAACAGTAGTGGTGTATTGATATCTCAGTATTATACACATTGCACCTGTTATTAATCAAGCAAGAGACATTTTTTAAGAGTGTGTCTTTAAAGGAGGAAGTCAGCTTCCTCTGTAAATCACATTGTGATGTAAGCAGGGTCTGAATGAGCAGGAGGCACATATACATACATACAGTGTATCAGTGAAGTTTAAACTGTTGAAGTCGGGTCACTTATGATCATTCCCTTGAGACACAGAGGCAGGGAAGCTGATCCCTGATCAGCTCTGACAGGAACAATTTGAGAGTGTTTGGCCATTATTGTTTTCACATGGATTTGTTTGACCGCCATGATCCTTCACAGCTGTTGTCAAACAGGGTTAGGCTGATATATGGGGATGGTATTATTGCTTTATTAGAAATCTGATCTGTATGAGTAAAGCCCATATCTCAGCCAAACCCTCGTCCACAGCACAGCCATGCCAGACTCTCTCTGTGGACGTCTCTGCCGTCCTCAGCTGCTCAGCAAGACGATGATGTAAATGAGGAGCAGGCAGATGAGGATGAGGGTGAAGTTGACGAACAGCTCCTGCAGGTTCCTCTTAGCTTGTGGATTCACCTCGATCTGAGACGCTCGGCGGATGGCCGACTTGGTCATGTGCTGAACACGCTCCATGGGGACTGGTTAGATCTTGATCTTGGCTGGATTATGAGAGAAGAGAGTTCGATCAGGCTGCTGGGCCTGAGTAGAGCCGGACTGAGCTGGTCAGGCTGCTTTGAAGAGGTGGAATCAGGGAATCGGACTGCTGCTGGTTGTCTGGAGATGAGCTCAGGTCAGCTGTTTGAAGCAGTCCAGCATGAAGTGCTTCAGTTCTGGTTACACAACAAGATCAGATACCTCTTCTCTTCTCGTCTTCTTTCTGCTACTGGAAAAGAAACACACAGAAAAAAAAGGTTGTTGAAGACATGCAGTAGTTCACTGTTGAGTCTCACTCTGCCTCAGTACTGCGTATAGCACCCTCCTCTGGGTGATCTCTCCTGGTTGAGATCCGGTGTGACCTTTCTGTATCGCAGCACATGGTGTGATGATAAGAGAGCTGCTCAGAGGCGCCAGCTGAGGTCTGATGATGTGTTAAGCCAGACTCTAGTAGGAGTGGCAGCAACACAATGTAGCTGACAAGGAGTGCATTCATATCGTACAATAAGAATACTAGGAACTATATCACATGATGTAAGACTTTTATCAGGGATGTTTACCTTTTAGACTAATGACATTTTTACCTATTAATTTTCTTTAAAGTAGCTCTACCATCCAAAGGCAACAATGGTGATTATTACATGCCTAAATTTCACAAGGTACTATGTAATTTTCTCCCACTAATTTTCTGCCAAACAATAACAAAAGACAGAGCAATGCAGCCACTGCAGTCAGTTTCTCCTGGTTAATATTCCTTCAGTGTTCAGTGTTGGTAGCTATACCTACCAACAGTTTGCTAACATTAGCCACCATAAGCTAACAGTAACACCAGACCAAGTGTGTTTTATTGCTTGTGAATTAAACTTGTAATTTTTAACTGGAACATTGCGATTTCTTCTTTTTAAAAAGTTGCATTGTCACCCTTTCAGACTTTTTCCTGTCACAACAGTCTCATGTGCTCCTCTCTATGTCGAATGAATGAAAGTACAAAGTACTAAGTACCGTTAAAAAAGCATGTGAGCAGAAATAATGAGTGTCACCGTGCAGCTGCAGGCTCTCCACAAGCTGCTAAATCCCTTTTGTCATCTGATCTGGGACTTTTCTGAGATCAAAGTCACCGTGACAAGGTGACCGTGCTTTTGCATTAGTGGCTCCCACACACAGTGGACATCTTACCACGTGGACATCAGATCTGCCAAGGTTTTTGCTATGTTTAACGAGATTAAAAGTCCTGCTAGCGGCCCCTGCTGAGTGCATTGTTTTATTATAGTAAATACAGGAGGGGAGAACAACATGCAGACAGCTCTGGATTCTTGGAGCCTTGTTATGAGGAGATGTCTGATGTTAGGGTGGTAATCTGTGCATTAGATATCCCGTTTGTCCTGAGGGTGGCACTAAAGTTAAGTGTCCATTTTAGATTGCTATTTATTCTGTCACTCTGCCTGTAATACACTTTCATCCATTCACTTCCATTGTTATTTCCTGTTACTTTGCTGCTGTGTTGCATCAGTACAGATAACAGGAGCCATTTTAGCTATTTGATGCCTTCTACAGACTTTTCAACACATCTATTTTTATCATCTCACTTTTGTTTCTTCCACCCTTAATCTGCTTCTGAGTCACCCATTATCACTTGACATGTTAGCACCTTAACACACACACACAATTCCTCATCTCCCATGGGATAACTGCATAAGAGCGTCAGTCTGCTTTGAGACCTCCAACTTCTGACCTGACTGAAGTGTCTGCTCCAACAGCAGCAGCAGCAGGTTTTCGGGGTTTGATTTCTAAGCCCTGAAGAATTCACAGCCTCTGTACATGTATGGTAAAATACAGCTCAGTTAAGTTTGAATTAAATATATAAAGCAGACTTTCCATTAAATTGATTTAAGCAGAAACAAGTGACACATTCATGGGCTATGATATGATCCAGGTGGAAGAAAAAACTCTGCTTTACTTTACATTTTAATGAGCAAATAGTTTAAAAGATAGGGGGGAAAGTTCTGCTCACGTTGTATCAGACTTGGCTGAGGTGCTGGAGCTATAAATTATAAATGAAAAAGCATCCAAACACTCATATCTGTGCAAAAATCTTACTTAATTAGCAAGCTTTTGGTCAGAGACCTTCAAGGCATGAACACGTAGCAACTTTTTTCATTCAATGAGCAAAAAGTTACAAAGAAGTAAACTTTGATGGGAAAGTAGCTTACGAAACAAAAACTAAAAAGTTGGAGCTAAGATGTACAAGTGGCTGAGTATGATACACTAACTTTTTGAGCTGGACTAATCAATGTTTTGACAACAGATCAAAAGATAAAGACATGTTTTTGTTGCCACCATCCAGTGGCCATTAGAGGAACCGCATCTTAAAGGGACAGTTCATCCCAAAATCAAAAATACATGTATCTCCTCTTACCTAAAGTGCGATTTATCAGTCTTGATTGTTTTTGTGTGAGCTGCCAAGTGATACACCCGCCAACCGAATCACCATGCAGAAGGAAGAGTGCATCTACTCATGGAAACGAGGCTTGTGCTAGAGACAGTGCAAGATGTAAATATTAATGGCGTCCTCCTTGGCCGAGCTGTAATGTTAGCTAGCTCAGTGGTGCTAGTTGAGCTAGCAGTAGATGCACTCTTGCTTCTGCCTGGTGATATGTTTGGCTGAAGCAGTTCAGTAGAAAGAAAATAGTTCTTACATGAACCTGCTCACAACAAAGTCTGCGGATTATCTTGAGTAACCAGGTCATGAGACATTGCTGTTGAGTTTTTCAAACAATTTTTTTGGTGCTATGAACACCACAAGTTTCATTATATTGGAAAGAAGGCAGACACCTCTACATCTGATATCGCCAACACTCTGCAACTCACACCAAAACTATAGGTTGATAAATAGCACTACACGTAAGAGGATTTTGGAGTGAACTTTCCCTTTAGGGAACCTCAGCAGTGATTTCCTCACTCAGCGGTGATGGCTTTACAAATGAAAAAAATCTTCAATTCCCTAGTGTCATATGAGATGAGCCTTTAAATTCCCTAACAGCAGCTCATAATGGACCTCAAACAGTAAGATCTTCAAATCGCTGGCATACTGCGAGGCCCCTGTCAAGCTCTCGGCCCATGAATCATTCAACACAACAGGTCATAAATGGAGCTTTCATCAACAGCTCCCACTCAGTGAGAGAAATTATGGTACGGCCTTTGATACCTTGGGTTAAATCGTGATCATCTTGTGCGCAGGCCTCTACAGCTCATTACTGCGTGAGTGACTGGTGCTCCTCGCTATTCTCCACTCGTCTGTACACATCAGCCCACATCATTATGTGCTGAGTGCCGGCTGTCAAACATTTCATGTGAAATGGCGGGCTGTCGTTTTCTCTGTGACTAGTGTGCAAGTAATCCTGATTTCCACAAAAGAGAAAGGAGTGTGAATGTGAAATGTTGACAGTAAATACACCCACTGCTGTTGCTCTGTTACAGGCTCGCACTGACTGGTTGATCTTCGTTATTTCATTTACATGAAAGCATGCAACTTGACAAGTCACAGCAACTGGGGGAGTTGGGCAGGCTGGTAAAAAGTGGGTTTGACTTAACAAATAACCCTCCCTAAACACTTTATTAGGTTGAAACTGGGAGTTTTTTCCCCTATCTCTGTGTCTTTCTTGTGATCTTTATTTTTAGACGGTTATTACTGCACAGAGGACTCTTGTTCTGTTGAAAGGACCATGTTGTACTTTTATAAACACAATCAGCTGTTGTTGGCTGTCATTGCCAAGAGTTAAATACCTCAAGTGTGACCAACACAGGGGGCGTGACGTGTCAACAAGTAGTGAGATATGAAAGTTCCTGTTGTCATCTTTAAAGTGAACTAAAACTAAACGGTTGCATTTGGAAAACTGTGTGTGTGTGGCCTTATAGATGCCAGTCATTCCATGGGTGTGAGTTTTATCAGTGTGTCTCAGCACTGGGAGCTGCTGTCTTGAGGCAAAAGGCAAACATACATACACATTCCCCTACTTTCATATGTGAGTAGATCCATGTGTACAGACACTAAGGACAGTTTGATTTGATCAAAATCAGTATTTTTACTTTTTTAATTTAAACAAAACAGCTGCAGTATTTTTGCAACTTGTGGCACAACATCTGAGAAAATTATCGACAGCTATGGAGAAGAAAAATGTGGGTCAGACAGATGGATGCTGATGCTGACCTATTAACTCAAGTGGGGCATGGTCAGTGTTGCCCACCTGCTGATAAATGTCTAAATTTAGGTGTATGTTGTAGAGCTTGGTCATTTATTGATAATATGTCAATACCCTGACATAGATATTGTCTTAGATTTTGGATATTGTCATATTATAAGTGTTGTCTGTCCTGGTTTTAAAGGCTGCATTACAGTAAAGTGATGTAATTTTCTGAACTTACCAGACTGTTCTTGCTGTTCTATGATTTGCCTTTGCCCACTTAGTCATTATATAAACATTACTGATGATTACCACTGTGTAAATTTTGTGTAAATAGTCAACTTTACAAGATCGGATGTCGAGATCAAGGTATTTGGTCAAAAATATTGATATTTGATTTTCTCCATGTATCGCCCAGCTCTGGTGGGTAGTCATAATCAGCCATTTCCAAATAAGAGATATTTATGTGACTGGTCTAAGATGATACTGTAGGATTGATTAAAACACTTTGTATTTGAAAAAGTATTCACCAACTAGATCATCTGTTAATAAATCCAGCAAAGTTTATTGAAATAAAAATGGGTACTTTTAAGTAACTATTGAACACTGACTAGACTGTTTGCTCATTTGTATATTTGTATATTGATTAACTTATTTTTTTCTCTGAACTGTATTAATGCTGCAACAATTAATCAGTTAGTTGTCAACTATGAAATTAAATGCCAGAAAAAAGTCAAAATTCTGTCGAGGGCTATTTGAATCACTGATTGACTTTTTTCACCATTTTCGACCATTTCATAGACCAAACAACTGGGAGTCGCGATATTCTTGTGTGGCAATATCGTATCGTCCTAATATTACAAATAGAAATTAAACTTTAGGTAGCCTACATGGATAATAAAGTCAGTTGCTTTTTCAGTCCACTACATACATTTTGCTGCAAATAAAATGATTAAAGTGAGATGAACAGACTGACAGCTTTGTCTAATTATGTAATATAGATGTTGACAAAGTTTTCCTTTGGGGACAGTTTGGAAAAAAAGATTAAAAAAAAGGCAATATGTTTTATTGCAGTACTCAGCATATCGCAACCTTTTAGAATAATATTGTATCATGACTGAAGTATTGCAATGATATCATATTTTGGAGCCTCTGGTGATTCCCACCCCTACAAACAACTAATTGATTACTCTAGTTGCAGCCCTAGACTGCATTTGCCGGTTACTGGGCAACAAGTGTCACTGTGCTTTTGCTTTACTTTGGTTTATTTTGCTTTTTGGTTAAAAAATGCACATAACTCCATCAGAGGTCAATATGGAGTAAAGAAAAGTATAAAGGTTAACAGATAATCTGTTGCTAGGATGGAAAAGTCTCTGCAACTCATCAAGACACTCAAACATTTAAACCAGAATGATGCTTCTAGTAATACCATGGTCCCAGTGTAGCTTCCAGTGGAGCCAATTTGATCTGTCCTGTCAGAACAGATTGATTTTATGAGGGCAGAATCATTTGTTAGCGTATGCTACTGTAACCCTAAACTTCGAAATGGGTGTTGGAGCAGATTTGGCTCCTCAGTGCTCTAAAATCAAATCATGTGCTTTAGATGGGAATGTAAGAAGTGGAGATGAGTGTTTATCCCTCTGGGAGGTTCAGTCCAGTTTCCATCCCCCCCTCCTGCCCCTCTGTTCAGAGCTGTGTTTACTCTATGTGAACAATGACTTTTTATAAGAAGCAGTGAATCATACAGTTTCCTCTGTATCTTAATGCAAAACATAACCTGCTGTTACTCTTACAGTAAGTTCAGTGGTGTCTCACTGTGCGTATCTAACAGCTAGTTAAGTAAATGACTAACTTAAACTTCAGGAAGCCTTTAGGGTCGCGTTAGAAACTGTTTCATGGTTACTTAATGCACTAGGAACAACAATACCGAATGTATTTTAGTGACTAATCTCGTCTTATGATCATTTACAAGCATTATTATCTCGTACACATAATCTATTATCATCATTAGCTCCACATCTACTGTTATAAGAATAAATCAGAATTAAACCGCAGCTGTGTCTGTAGAGGATGATGGTTCTTACCTTTCAGATGAGAACAGAGCCGGTTGGAGTTTGAGAGAGAAATGTCAGATATGCAACGCTCTCCAAGGCTGTAAACACAATGTGAGAGAGAGGGAGTGGGAGGGAGGGAGAGAGGGAGGCAGGACATCCTATAAAAGATTTTAGGAGAGGAGAGTGGGGAAACCAAGGTCGTACCATGTCTATTGAATTATACATGCAGCAACCAGCATCTACCAGCCCAGTTTAGTTTGTTCAGGAATTTGGGTTTGAGTCCTAAAACCTGAAAGTTGTTATTCCTGGTTCCCATGACTAATTAAAAAATGAACCTGGAATTATAAAAGTTACATTTTGACAATCTAATTATTTTAATCTGGTATATATGTCTGTAAAAAAACAAACAAAAAAAAAAAAACTTTCTGTCCCATTTTCTAAAACTGTCACTACATCCTAACAGTAGTACATGAAGCGGATCGTCTGGAAAAACATTCATGTTACTCTGCCTCTTCCTGTTGCTTCTAACGCCATTTGCTTGAATGAACGAAAATAACCAATCAAAGCAGAGGAGTTTCTAACG